>NW_027461245.1:0-184301 GCF_030463565.1 Pelecanus crispus
CGAAAGCTGTGGCCAGCCCTCGGCGCCCACTGCCGCCGCTTCCACGGCACCACAGAGCCTGGGGCTGCGGTGTCACCGGTGCCGCCGAGGCCCGACGTCCGAGGCCCGCTCGGGGCCGTTTTTTGCCCCGAAGCCGGCACGGGGCTTGCGAACGTCCGGCCATTTCTCCCACGCCAAGGGGGCCAGCCCCAAAAGCTGTGGCCAGCCCTCGGCGCCCACTGCCGCCGCTTCCACGGCACCACAGAGCCTGGGGCTGCGGTCTCACCGGTGCCGCCGAGGCCCCGACGTCCGAGGCCCGCTCGGGGCCGTTTTTTGCCCGAAGCCGGCACGGGGCTTGCGAACGTCCGGCGATTTCTCCCACGCCAAGGGGGCCAGCCCCGAAAGCTGTGGCCAGCCCTCGGCGCCCACTGCCGCCGCTTCCACGGCACCACAGAGCCTGGGGCTGCGGTGTCACCGGTGCCGCCGAGGCCCCGACGTCCGAGGCCCGCTCGGGGCCGTTTTTTGCCCGAAGCCGGCACGGGGCTTGCGAACGTCCGGCGATTTCTCCCACGCCAAGGGGGCCAGCCCCGAAAGCTGTGGCCAGCCCTCGGCGCCCACTGCTGCCGCTTCCACGGCACCACAGAGTCTGGGGCTGCGGTGTCACCGGTGCCGCCGAGGCCCCGACGTCCGAGGCCCGCTCGGGGCCGTTTTTTGCCCGAAGCCGGCACGGGGCTTGCGAACGTCCGGCGATTTCTCCCACGCCAAGGGGGCCAGCCCCGAAAGCTGTGGCCAGCCCTCGGCGCCCACTGCCGCCGCTTCCACGGCACCACAGAGCCTGGGGCTGCGGTGTCACCGGTGCCGCCGACGCCCCCGACGTCCGAGGCCCGCTCGGGGCCGTTTTTTGCCCGAAGCCGGCACGGGGCTTGCGAACGTCCGGCGATTTCTCCCACGCCAAGGGGGCCAGCCCCGAAAGCTGTGGCCAGCCCTCGGCGCCCACTGCCGCCGCTTCCACGGCACCACAGAGCCTGGGGCTGCGGTGTCACCGGTGGCCGCCGAGGCCCCGACGTCCGAGGCCCGCTCGGGGCCGTTTTTTGCCCGAAGCCGGCACGGGGCTTGCGAACGTCCGGCCATTTCTCCCACGCCAAGGGGGCCAGCCCCGAAAGCTGTGGCCAGCCCTCGGCGCCCACTGCCGCCGCTTCCACGGCACCACAGAGCCTGGGGCTGCGGTGTCCACCGGTGCCGCCGACGCCCCGACGTCCGAGGCCCGCTCGGGGCCGTTTTTTGCCCGAAGCCGGCACGGGGCTTGCGAACGTCCGGCGATTTCTCCCACGCCAAGGGGGCCAGCCCCGAAAGCTGTGGCCAGCCCTCGGCGCCCACTGCCGCCGCTTCCACGGCACCACAGAGCCTGGGGCTGTGGTGTCACCGGTGCCGCCGACGCCCCCGACGTCCGAGGCCCGCTCGGGGCCGTTTTTTGCCCGAAGCCGGCACGGGGCTTGCGAACGTCCGGCGATTTCTCCCACACCAAGGGGGCCAGCCCCGAAAGCTGTGGCCAGCCCTCGGCGCCCACTGCCGCCGCTTCCACGGCACCACAGAGCCTGGGGCTGCGGTGTCACCGGTGCCGCCGAGGCCCCGACGTCCGAGGCCCGCTCGGGGCCGTTTTTTGCCCGAAGCCGGCACGGGGCTTGCGAACGTCCGGCGATTTCTCCCACGCCAAGGGGGCCAGCCCCGAAAGCTGTGGCCAGCCCTCGGCGCCCACTGCCGCCGCTTCCACGGCACCACAGAGCCTGGGGCTGCGGTGTCACCTGTGCCGCCCAGGCCCCGACGTCCGAGGCCCGCTCGGGGGCGTTTTTTGCCCGAAGCCGGCACGGGGCTTGCGAACGTCCGGCGATTTCTCCCACGCCAAGGGGGCCAGCCCCGAAAGCTGTGGCCAGCCCTCGGCGCCCACTGCCCGCCGCTTCCCACGGCACCACAGAGCCTGGGGGTGCGGTGTCACCGGTGCTGCCGAGGCCCCGACGTCCGAGGCCCGCTCGGGGCCGTTTTTTGCCCGAAGCCGGCACGGGGCTTGCGAACGTCCGGCGATTTCTCCCACGCCAAGGGGGCCAGCCCCGAAAGCTGTGGCCAGCCCTCGCGCCCACTGCCGCCGCTTCCACGGCACCACAGAGCCTGGGGCTGCGGTGTCACCGGTGCCGCCGAGGCCCCCGACGTCCGAGGCCCGCTCGGGGCCGTTTTTGCCCGAAGCCGGCACGGGGCTTGCGAACGTCCGGCGATTTCTCCCACGCCAAGGGGGCCAGCCCCGAAAGCTGTGGCCAGCCCTCGGCGCCCACTGCCGCCGCTTCCACGGCACCACAGAGCCTGGGGCTGCGGTGTCACCGGTGCCGCCGAGGCCCCGACGTCCGAGGCCCGCTCGGGGCCGTTTTTTGCCCGAAGCCGGCACGGGGCTTGCGAACGTCCGGCCATTTCTCCCACGCCAAGGGGGCCAGCCCCAAAAGCTGTGGCCAGCCCTCGGCGCCCACTGCCGCCGCTTCCACGGCACCACAGAGCCTGGGGCTGCGGTCTCACCGGTGCCGCCGAGGCCCCGACGTCCGAGGCCCGCTCGGGGCCGTTTTTTGCCCGAAGCCGGCACGGGGCTTGCGAACGTCCGGCGATTTCTCCCACGCCAAGGGGGCCAGCCCCGAAAGCTGTGGCCAGCCCTCGGCGCCCACTGCCGCCGCTTCCACGGCACCACAGAGCCTGGGGCTGCGGTGTCACCGGGTGCCGCCGAGGCCCCGACGTCCGAGGCCCGCTCGGGGCCGTTTTTTGCCCGAAGCCGGCACGGGGCTTGCGAACGTCCGGCGATTTCTCCCACGCCAAGGGGGCCAGCCCCGAAAGCTGTGGCCAGCCCTCGGCGCCCACTGCCGCCGCTTCCACGGCACCACAGAGTCTGGGGCTGCGGTGTCACCGGTGCCGCCGAGGCCCCGACGTCCGAGGCCCGCTCGGGGCCGTTTTTTGCCCGAAGCCGGCACGGGGCTTGCGAACGTCCGGCGATTTCTCCCACGCCAAGGGGGCCAGCCCCGAAAGCTGTGGCCAGCCCTCGGCGCCCACTGCCGCCGCTTCCACGGCACCACAGAGCCTGGGGCTGCGGTGTCACCGGGTGCCGCCGACGCCCCGACGTCCGAGGCCCGCTCGGGGCCGTTTTTTGCCCGAAGCCGGCACGGGGCTTGCGAACGTCCGGCGATTTCTCCCACGCCAAGGGGGCCAGCCCCGAAAGCTGTGGCCAGCCCTCGGCGCCCACTGCCGCCGCTTCCACGGCACCACAGAGCCTGGGGCTGCGGTGTCACCGGTGCCGCCGAGGCCCCGACGTCCGAGGCCCGCTCGGGGCCGTTTTTTGCCCGAAGCCGGCACGGGGCTTGCGAACGTCCGGCGATTTCTCCCACGCCAAGGGGGCCAGCCCCGAAAGCTGTGGCCAGCCCTCGGCGCCCACTGCCGCCGCTTCCACGGCACCACAGAGCCTGGGGCTGCGGTGTCACCGGTGCCGCCGACGCCCCGACGTCCGAGGCCCGCTCGGGGCCGTTTTTTTGCCCGAAGCCGGCACGGGGCTTGCGAACGTCCGGCGATTTCTCCCACGCCAAGGGGGCCAGCCCCGAAAGCTGTGGCCAGCCCTCGGCGCCCACTGCCGCCGCTTCCACGGCACCACAGAGCCTGGGGCTGCCGGTGTCACCGGTGCCGCCGAGGCCCCGACGTCCGAGGCCCGCTCGGGGCCGTTTTTTGCCCGAAGCCGGCACGGGGCTTGCGAACGTCCGGCGATTTCTCCCACGTCAAGGGGGGCCAGCCCTGAAAGCTGTGGCCAGCCCTCGGCGCCCACTGCCGCCGCTTCCACGGCACCACAGAGCCTGGGGCTGCGGTGTCACCGGTGCCGCCCAGGCCCCGACGTCCGAGGCCCGCTCGGGGCCGTTTTTTGCCCGAAGCCGGCACGGGGCTTGCGAACGTCCGGCGATTTCTCCCACGCCAAGGGGGCCAGCCCCGAAAGCTGTGGCCAGCCCTCGGCGCCCACTGCCGCCGCTTCCACGGCACCACAGAGCCTGGGGCTGCGGTGTCACCGGTGCCCGCCGACGCCCCCGACGTCCGAGGCCCGCCGGGCCGTTTTTTGCCCGAAGCCGGCACGGGGTCTTGCGAACGTCCGGCGATTTCTCCCACGCCAAGGGGGCCAGCCCCGAAAGCTGTGGCCAGCCCTCGGCGCCCACTGCCGCCGCTTCCACGGCACCACAGAGCCTGGGGCTGCGGTGTCACCGGTGCCGCCGAGGCCCCGACGTCCGAGGCCCGCTCGGGGCCGTTTTTTGCCCGAAGCCGGCACGGGGCTTGCGAACGTCCGGCGATTTCTCCCACGTCAAGGGGGCCAGCCCCGAAAGCTGTGGCCAGCCCTCGGCGCCCACTGCCGCCGCTTCCACGGCACCACAGAGCCTGGGGCTGCGGTGTCACCGGTGCCGCCGAGGCCCCCGACGTCCGAGGCCCGCTCGGGGCCGTTTTTTGCCCGAAGCCGGCACGGGGCTTGCGAACGTCCGGCGATTTCTCCCACGCCAAGGGGGCCAGCCCCGAAAGCTGTGGCCAGCCCTCGGCGCCCACTGCCGCCGCTTCCACGGCACCACAGAGCTGGGGCTGCGGTGTCACCCGGTGCCGCCGACGCCCCGACGTCCGAGGCCCGCTCGGGGCCGTTTTTTTGCCCGAAGCCGGCACGGGGCTTGCGAACGTCCGGCGATTTCTCCCACGCCAATGGGCCAGCCCCGAAAGCTGTGGCCAGCCCTCGGCGCCCACTGCCGCCGCTCTCCACGGCACCACAGAGCCTGGGGCTGCGGTGTCACCGGTGCCGCCGAGGCCCCGACGTCCGAGGCCCGCTCGGGGCCGTTTTTTGCCCGAAGCCGGCACGGGGCTTGCGAACGTCCGGCGATTTCTCCCACGTCAAGGGGGCCAGCCCTGAAGCTGTGGCCAGCCCTCGGCGCCCACTGCCGCCGCTTCCACGGCACCACAGAGCCTGGGGGCTGCGGTGTCACCCGGTGCCGCCGAGGCCCCGACGTCCGAGGCCCGCTCGGGGCCGTTTTTTGCCCGAAGCCGGCACGGGGCTTGCGAACGTCCGGCGATTTCCTGCCACGCAAGGGGGCCAGCCCCGAAAGCTGTGGCCAGCCCTCGGCGCCCACTGCCCGCCGCTTCCACGGCACCACAGAGCCTGGGGCTGCGGTGTCACCGGTGCCGCCGAGGCCCCCGACGTCCGAGGCCCGCTCGGGGCCGTTTTTTTGCCCGAAGCCGGCACGGGGCTTGCGAACGTCCGGCGATTTCTCCCACGCCAAGGGGGCCAGCCCCGAAAGCTGTGGCCAGCCCTCGGCGCCCACTGCCGCCGCTTCCACGGCACCACAGAGCCTGGGGCTGCGGTGTCACCGGTGCCCGCCGAGGCCCCCGACGTCCGAGGCCCGCTCGGGGCCGTTTTTTGCCCGAAGCCGGCACGGGGCTTGCGAACGTCCGGCGATTTCTCCCACGCCAAGGGGGCCAGCCCCGAAAGCTGTGGCCAGCCCTCGGCGCCCACTGCCGCCGCTTCCACGGCACCACAGAGCCTGGGGCTGCGGTGTCACCGGTGCCGCCGAGGCCCCGACGTCCGAGGCCCGCTCGGGGCCCGTTTTTTGCCCGAAGCCGGCACGGGGCTTGCGAACGTCCGGCGATTTTCTCCCACGCCAAGGGGGCCAGCCCCGAAAGCTGTGGCCAGCCCTCGGCGCCCACTGCCGCCGCTTCCACGGCACCACAGAGCCTGGGGCTGCGGTGTCACCGGTGCCGCCGAGGCCCCGACGTCCGAGGCCCGCTCGGGGCCGTTTTTTGCCCGAAGCCGGCACGGGGCTTGCGAACCGTCCGGCGATTTCTCCCACGCCAAGGGGGCCAGCCCCGAAAGCTGTGGCCAGCCCTCGGCGCCCACTGCCGCCGCTTCCACGGCACCACAGAGCCTGGGGCTGCGGTGTCACCGGTGCCGCCGAGGCCCCGACGTCCGAGGCCCGCTCGGGGCCGTTTTTTTGCCCGAAGCCGGCACGGGGCTTGCGAACGTCCGGCGATTTCTCCCACGCCAAGGGGGCCAGCCCCGAAAGCTGTGGCCAGCCCTCGGCGCCCACTGCCGCCGCTTCCACGGCACCACAGAGCCTGGGGCTGCGGTGTCACCGGTGCCGCCGAGGCCCCGACGTCCGAGGCCCGCTCGGGCCGTTTTTTGCCCGAAGCCGGCACGGGGCTTGCGAACGTCCGGCGATTTCTCCCACGCCAAGGGGGCCAGCCCCGAAAGCTGTGGCCAGCCCTCGGCGCCCACTGCCGCCGCTTCCACGGCACCACAGAGCCTGGGGCTGCGGTCTCACCTGTGCCGCCGAGGCCCCGACGTCCGAGGCCCGCTCGGGGCCGTTTTTTGCCCGAAGCCGGCACGGGGCTTGCGAACGTCCGGCGATTTCTCCCACGCCAAGGGGGCCAGCCCCGAAAGCTGTGGCCAGCCCTCGGCGCCCACTGCCCGCCGCTTCCACGGCACAACAGAGCCTGGGGCTGCGGTGTCACCGGTTCCGCCGAGGCCCCCGACGTCCGAGGCCCGCTCGGGGCTGTTTTTTGCCCGAAGCCGGCACGGGGCTTGCGAACGTCCGGCGATTTCTCCCACACCAAGGGGGCCAGCCCCGAAAGCTGTGGCCAGCCCTCGGCGCCCACTGCCGCCGCTTCCACGGCACCACAGAGCCTGGGGCTGCGGTGTCACCGGTGCCGCCGAGGCCCCGACGTCCGAGGCCCGCTCGGGGCCCGTTTTTTGCCCGAAGCCGGCACGGGGCTTGCGAACGTCCGGCGATTTCTCCCACGCCAAGGGGGCCAGCCCCGAAAGCTGTGGCCAGCCCTCGGCGCCCACTGCCGCCGCTTCCACGGCACCACAGAGCCTGGGGCTGCGGTGTCACCTGTGCCGCCCAGGCCCCGACGTCCGAGGCCCGCTCGGGGGCGTTTTTTGCCCGAAGCCGGCACGGGGCTTGCGAACGTCCGGCGATTTCTCCCACGCCAAGGGGGCCAGCCCCGAAAGCTGTGGCCAGCCCTCGCGCCCACTGCCGCCGCTTCCACGGCACCACAGAGCCTGGGGGTGCGGTGTCACCGGTGCTGCCGAGGCCCCGACGTCCGAGGCCCGCTCGGGGCCGTTTTTTTGCCCGAAGCCGGCACGGGGCTTGCGAACGTCCGGCGATTTCTCCCACGCCAAGGGGGCCAGCCCCGAAAGCTGTGGCCAGCCCTCGGCGCCCACTGCCGCCGCTTCCACGGCACCACAGAGCCTGGGGCTGCGGTGTCACCGGTGCCGCCGACGCCCCGACGTCCGAGGCCCGCTCGGGGCCGTTTTTTTGCCCGAAGCCGGCACGGGGCTTGCGAACGTCCGGCGATTTCTCCACGCCAAGGGGGCCAGCCCCGAAAGCTGTGGCCAGCCCTCGGCGCCCACTGCCGCCGCTTCCACGGCACCACAGAGCCTGGGGCTGCGGTGTCACCGGTGCCGCCGAGGCCCCGACGTCCGAGGCCCGCTCGGGGCCGTTTTTTTGCCCGAAGCCGGCACGGGGCTTGCGAACGTCCGGCCATTTCTCCCACGCCAAGGGGGCCAGCCCCAAAAGCTGTGGCCAGCCCTCGGCGCCCACTGCCGCCGCTTCCACGGCACCACAGAGCCTGGGGCTGCGGTCTCACCGGTGCCGCCGAGGCCCCGACGTCCGAGGCCCGCTCGGGGCCGTTTTTTGCCCGAAGCCGGCACGGGGCTTGCGAACGTCCGGCGATTTCTCCCACGCCAAGGGGGCCAGCCCCGAAAGCTGTGGCCAGCCCTCGGCGCCCACTGCCGCCCGCTTCCACGGCACCACAGAGCCTGGGGCTGCGGTGTCACCGGTGCCGCCGAGGCCCCGACGTCCGAGGCCCGCTCGGGGCCGTTTTTTGCCCGAAGCCGGCACGGGGCTTGCGAACGTCCGGCGATTTCTCCCACGCCAAGGGGGCCAGCCCCGAAAGCTGTGGCCAGCCCTCGGCGCCCACTGCTGCCGCTTCCACGGCACCACAGAGGTCTGGGGCTGCGGTGTCACCGGTGCCGCCGAGGCCCCGACGTCCGAGGCCCCGCTCGGGGCCGTTTTTTGCCCGAAGCCGGCACGGGGCTTGCGAACGTCCGGCGATTTCTCCCACGCCAAGGGGGCCCAGCCCCGAAAGCTGTGGCCAGCCCTCGGCGCCCACTGCCGCCGCTTCCACGGCACCACAGAGCCTGGGGCTGCGGTGTCACCGGTGCCGCCGACGCCCCGACGTCCGAGGCCCGCTCGGGGCCGTTTTTTGCCCGAAGCCGGCACGGGGCTTGCGAACGTCCGGCGATTTCTCCCACGCCAAGGGGGCCAGCCCCGAAAGCTGTGGCCAGCCCTCGGCGCCCACTGCCGCCGCTTCCACGGCACCACAGAGCCTGGGGCTGCGGTGTCACCGGTGCCGCCGAGGCCCCGACGTCCGAGGCCCGCTCGGGGCCGTTTTTTGCCCGAAGCCGGCACGGGGCTTGCGAACGTCCGGCCATTTCTCCCACGCCAAGGGGGCCAGCCCCGAAAGCTGTGGCCAGCCCTCGGCGCCCACTGCCGCCGCTTCCACGGCACCACAGAGCCTGGGGCTGCGGTGTCACCGGTGCCGCCGACGCCCCGACGTCCGAGGCCCGCTCGGGGCCGTTTTTTTGCCCGAAGCCGGCACGGGGCTTGCGAACGTCCGGCGATTTCTCCCACGCCAAGGGGGCCAGCCCCGAAAGCTGTGGCCAGCCCTCGGCGCCCACTGCCGCCGCTTCCACGGCACCACAGAGCCTGGGGCTGTGGTGTCACCGGTGCCCGCCGACGCCCCGACGTCCGAGGCCCGCTCGGGGCCGTTTTTTGCCCGAAGCCGGCACGGGGCTTGCGAACGTCCGGCGATTTCTCCCACACCAAGGGGGCCAGCCCCGAAAGCTGTGGCCAGCCCTCGGCGCCCACTGCCGCCGCTTCCACGGCACCACAGAGCCTGGGGCTGCGGTGTCACCGGTGCCGCCGAGGCCCCGACGTCCGAGGCCCGCTCGGGGCCGTTTTTTGCCCGAAGCCGGCACGGGGCTTGCGAACGTCCGGCGATTTCTCCCACGCCAAGGGGGCCAGCCCCGAAAGCTGTGGCCAGCCCTCGGCGCCCACTGCCGCCGCTTCCACGGCACCACAGAGCCTGGGGCTGCGGTGTCACCTGTGCCGCCCAGGCCCCGACGTCCGAGGCCCCGCTCGGGGGGCGTTTTTTGCCCGAAGCCGGCACGGGGCTTGCGAACGTCCGGCGATTTCTCCCACGCCAAGGGGGCCAGCCCCGAAAGCTGTGGCCAGCCCTCGGCGCCCACTGCCGCCGCTTCCACGGCACCACAGAGCCTGGGGGTGCGGTGTCACCGGTGCTGCCGAGGCCCCGACGTCCGAGGCCCGCTCGGGGCCGTTTTTTGCCCGAAGCCGGCACGGGGCTTGCGAACGTCCGGCGATTTCTCCCACGCCAAGGGGGCCAGCCCCGAAAGCTGTGGCCAGCCCTCGGCGCCCACTGCCGCCGCTTCCACGGCACCACAGAGCCTGGGGCTGCGGTGTCACCGTGCCGCCGAGGCCCCCGACGTCCGAGGCCCGCTCGGGGCCGTTTTTTGCCCGAAGCCGGCACGGGGCTTGCGAACGTCCGGCGATTTCTCCCACGCCAAGGGGGCCAGCCCCGAAAGCTGTGGCCAGCCCTCGGCGCCCACTGCCGCCGCTTCCACGGCACCACAGAGCCTGGGGCTGCGGTGTCACCGGTGCCGCCGAGGCCCCGACGTCCGAGGCCCGCTCGGGGCCGTTTTTTGCCCGAAGCCGGCACGGGGCTTGCGAACGTCCGGCCATTTCTCCCACGCCAAGGGGGCCAGCCCCAAAAGCTGTGGCCAGCCCTCGGCGCCCACTGCCGCCCGCTTCCACGGCACACAGAGCCTGGGGCTGCGGTCTCACCGGTGCCGCCGAGGCCCCGACGTCCGAGGCCCGCTCGGGGCCGTTTTTTGCCCGAAGCCGGCACGGGGCTTGCGAACGTCCGGCGATTTCTCCCACGCCAAGGGGGCCAGCCCCGAAAGCTGTGGCCAGCCCTCGGCGCCCACTGCCGCCGCTTCCACGGCACCACAGAGCCTGGGGCTGCGGTCTCACCGGTGCCGCCGAGGCCCCGACGTCCGAGGCCCGCTCGGGGCCGTTTTTTGCCCGAAGCCGGCACGGGGCCTTGCGAACGTCCGGCGATTTCTCCCACGCCAAGGGGGCCAGCCCCGAAAGCTGTGGCCAGCCCTCGGCGCCCACTGCCGCCGCTTCCACGGCACCACAGAGTCTGGGGCTGCGGTGTCACCGGTGCCCGCCGAGGCCCCGACGTCCGAGGCCCGCTCGGGGCCGTTTTTTGCCCGAAGCCGGCACGGGGCTTGCGAACGTCCGGCGATTTCTCCCACGCCAAGGGGGCCAGCCCCGAAAGCTGTGGCCAGCCCTCGGCGCCCACTGCCGCCGCTTCCACGGCACCACAGAGCCTGGGGCTGCGGTGTCACCGGTGCCGCCACGTCCGAGGCCCGCTCGGGGCCGTTTTTTGCCCGAAGCCGGCACGGGGCTTGCGAACGTCCGGCGATTTCTCCCACGCCAAGGGGGCCAGCCCCGAAAGCTGTGGCCAGCCCTCGGCGCCCACTGCCGCCGCTTCCACGGCACCACAGAGCCTGGGGCTGCGGTGTCACCGGTGCCGCCGAGGCCCCGACGTCCGAGGCCCGCTCGGGGCCGTTTTTTGCCCGAAGCCGGCACGGGGCTTGCGAACGTCCGGCGATTTCTCCCACGCCAAGGGGGCCAGCCCCGAAAGCTGTGGCCAGCCCTCGGCGCCCACTGCCGCCGCTTCCACGGCACCACAGAGCCTGGGGCTGCGGTGTCACCGGTGCCGCCGACGCCCCGACGTCCGAGGCCCGCTCGGGGCCGTTTTTTGCCCAAAGCCGGCACGGGGCTTGCGAACGTCCGGCGATTTCTCCCACGCCAAGGGGGCCAGCCCCGAAAGCTGTGGCCAGCCCTCGGCGCCCACTGCCGCCGCTTCCACGGCACCACAGAGCCTGGGGCTGCGGTGTCACCGGTGCCGCCGAGGCCCCGACGTCCGAGGCCCGCTCGGGGCCGTTTTTTGCCCGAAGCCGGCACGGGGCTTGCGAACGTCCGGCGATTTCTCCCACGTCAAGGGGGCCAGCCCTGAAAGCTGTGGCCAGCCCTCGGCGCCCACTGCCGCCGCTTCCACGGCACCACAGAGCCTGGGGCTGCGGTGTCACCGGTGCCGCCCAGGCCCCGACGTCCGAGGCCCGCTCGGGGCCGTTTTTTGCCCGAAGCCGGCACGGGGCTTGCGAACGTCCGGCGATTTCTCCCACGCCAAGGGGGCCAGCCCCGAAAGCTGTGGCCAGCCCTCGGCGCCCACTGCCGCCGCTTCCACGGCACCACAGAGCCTGGGGCTGCGGTGTCACCGGTGCCGCCGACGCCCCGACGTCCGAGGCCCGCTCGGGGCCGTTTTTTGCCCGAAGCCGGCACGGGGCTTGCGAACGTCCGGCGATTTCTCCCACGCCAAGGGGGCCAGCCCCGAAAGCTGTGGCCAGCCCTCGGCGCCCACTGCCGCCGCTTCCACGGCACCACAGAGCCTGGGGCTGCGGTGTCACCGGTGCCGCCGACGCCCCGACGTCCGAGGCCCGCTCGGGGCCGTTTTTTGCCCGAAGCCGGCACGGGGCTTGCGAACGTCCGGCGATTTCTCCCACGTCAAGGGGGCCAGCCCCGAAAGCTGTGGCCAGCCCTCGGCGCCCACTGCCGCCGCTTCCACGGCACCACAGAGCCTGGGGCTGCGGTGTCACCGGTGCCGCCGAGGCCCCGACGTCCGAGGCCCGCTCGGGGCCGTTTTTTGCCCGAAGCCGGCACGGGGCTTGCGAACGTCCGGCGATTTCTCCCACGCCAAGGGGGCCAGCCCCGAAAGCTGTGGCCAGCCCTCGGCGCCCACTGCCGCCGCTTCCACGGCACCACAGAGCCTGGGGCTGCGGTGTCACCGGTGCCGCCGACGCCCCGACGTCCGAGGCCCGCTCGGGGCCGTTTTTTGCCCGAAGCCGGCACGGGGCTTGCGAACGTCCGGCGATTTCTCCCACGCCAAGGGGGCCAGCCCCGAAAGCTGTGGCCAGCCCTCGGCGCCCACTGCCGCCGCTTCCACGGCACCACAGAGCCTGGGGCTGCGGTGTCACCGGTGCCGCCGAGGCCCCGACGTCCGAGGCCCGCTCGGGGCCGTTTTTTGCCCGAAGCCGGCACGGGGCTTGCGAACGTCCGGCGATTTCTCCCACGCCAAGGGGGCCAGCCCCAAAAGCTGTGGCCAGCCCTCGGCGCCCACTGCCGCCGCTTCCACGGCACCACAGAGCCTGGGGCTGCGGTCTCACCGGTGCCGCCGAGGCCCCGACGTCCGAGGCCCGCTCGGGGCCGTTTTTTGCCCGAAGCCGGCACGGGGCTTGCGAACGTCCGGCGATTTCTCCCACGCCAAGGGGGCCAGCCCCGAAAGCTGTGGCCAGCCCTCGGCGCCCACTGCCGCCGCTTCCACGGCACCACAGAGCCTGGGGCTGCGGTGTCACCGGTGCCGCCGAGGCCCCGACGTCCGAGGCCCGCTCGGGGCCGTTTTTTGCCCGAAGCCGGCACGGGGCTTGCGAACGTCCGGCGATTTCTCCCACGCCAAGGGGGCCAGCCCCGAAAGCTGTGGCCAGCCCTCGGCGCCCACTGCCGCCGCTTCCACGGCACCACAGAGCCTGGGGCTGCGGTCTCACCTGTGCCGCCGAGGCCCCGACGTCCGAGGCCCGCTCGGGGCCGTTTTTTGCCCGAAGCCGGCACGGGGCTTGCGAACGTCCGGCGATTTCTCCCACGCCAAGGGGGCCAGCCCCGAAAGCTGTGGCCAGCCCTCGGCGCCCACTGCCGCCGCTTCCACGGCACAACAGAGCCTGGGGCTGCGGTGTCACCGGTTCCGCCGAGGCCCCGACGTCCGAGGCCCGCTCGGGGCTGTTTTTTGCCCGAAGCCGGCACGGGGCTTGCGAACGTCCGGCGATTTCTCCCACACCAAGGGGGCCAGCCCCGAAAGCTGTGGCCAGCCCTCGGCGCCCACTGCCGCCGCTTCCACGGCACCACAGAGCCTGGGGCTGCGGTGTCACCGGTGCCGCCGAGGCCCCGACGTCCGAGGCCCGCTCGGGGCCGTTTTTTGCCCGAAGCCGGCACGGGGCTTGCGAACGTCCGGCGATTTCTCCCACGCCAAGGGGGCCAGCCCCGAAAGCTGTGGCCAGCCCTCGGCGCCCACTGCCGCCGCTTCCACGGCACCACAGAGCCTGGGGCTGCGGTGTCACCTGTGCCGCCCAGGCCCCGACGTCCGAGGCCCGCTCGGGGGCGTTTTTTGCCCGAAGCCGGCACGGGGCTTGCGAACGTCCGGCGATTTCTCCCACGCCAAGGGGGCCAGCCCCGAAAGCTGTGGCCAGCCCTCGGCGCCCACTGCCGCCGCTTCCACGGCACCACAGAGCCTGGGGGTGCGGTGTCACCGGTGCTGCCGAGGCCCCGACGTCCGAGGCCCGCTCGGGGCCGTTTTTTGCCCGAAGCCGGCACGGGGCTTGCGAACGTCCGGCGATTTCTCCCACGCCAAGGGGGCCAGCCCCGAAAGCTGTGGCCAGCCCTCGGCGCCCACTGCCGCCGCTTCCACGGCACCACAGAGCCTGGGGCTGCGGTGTCACCGGTGCCGCCGACGCCCCGACGTCCGAGGCCCGCTCGGGGCCGTTTTTTGCCCGAAGCCGGCACGGGGCTTGCGAACGTCCGGCGATTTCTCCCACGCCAAGGGGGCCAGCCCCGAAAGCTGTGGCCAGCCCTCGGCGCCCACTGCCGCCGCTTCCACGGCACCACAGAGCCTGGGGCTGCGGTGTCACCGGTGCCGCCGAGGCCCCGACGTCCGAGGCCCGCTCGGGGCCGTTTTTTGCCCGAAGCCGGCACGGGGCTTGCGAACGTCCGGCCATTTCTCCCACGCCAAGGGGGCCAGCCCCAAAAGCTGTGGCCAGCCCTCGGCGCCCACTGCCGCCGCTTCCACGGCACCACAGAGCCTGGGGCTGCGGTCTCACCGGTGCCGCCGAGGCCCCGACGTCCGAGGCCCGCTCGGGGCCGTTTTTTGCCCGAAGCCGGCACGGGGCTTGCGAACGTCCGGCGATTTCTCCCACGCCAAGGGGGCCAGCCCCGAAAGCTGTGGCCAGCCCTCGGCGCCCACTGCCGCCGCTTCCACGGCACCACAGAGCCTGGGGCTGCGGTGTCACCGGTGCCGCCGAGGCCCCGACGTCCGAGGCCCGCTCGGGGCCGTTTTTTGCCCGAAGCCGGCACGGGGCTTGCGAACGTCCGGCGATTTCTCCCACGCCAAGGGGGCCAGCCCCGAAAGCTGTGGCCAGCCCTCGGCGCCCACTGCTGCCGCTTCCACGGCACCACAGAGTCTGGGGCTGCGGTGTCACCGGTGCCGCCGAGGCCCCGACGTCCGAGGCCCGCTCGGGGCCGTTTTTTGCCCGAAGCCGGCACGGGGCTTGCGAACGTCCGGCGATTTCTCCCACGCCAAGGGGGCCAGCCCCGAAAGCTGTGGCCAGCCCTCGGCGCCCACTGCCGCCGCTTCCACGGCACCACAGAGCCTGGGGCTGCGGTGTCACCGGTGCCGCCGACGCCCCGACGTCCGAGGCCCGCTCGGGGCCGTTTTTTGCCCGAAGCCGGCACGGGGCTTGCGAACGTCCGGCGATTTCTCCCACGCCAAGGGGGCCAGCCCCGAAAGCTGTGGCCAGCCCTCGGCGCCCACTGCCGCCGCTTCCACGGCACCACAGAGCCTGGGGCTGCGGTGTCACCGGTGCCGCCGAGGCCCCGACGTCCGAGGCCCGCTCGGGGCCGTTTTTTGCCCGAAGCCGGCACGGGGCTTGCGAACGTCCGGCCATTTCTCCCACGCCAAGGGGGCCAGCCCCGAAAGCTGTGGCCAGCCCTCGGCGCCCACTGCCGCCGCTTCCACGGCACCACAGAGCCTGGGGCTGCGGTGTCACCGGTGCCGCCGACGCCCCGACGTCCGAGGCCCGCTCGGGGCCGTTTTTTGCCCGAAGCCGGCACGGGGCTTGCGAACGTCCGGCGATTTCTCCCACGCCAAGGGGGCCAGCCCCGAAAGCTGTGGCCAGCCCTCGGCGCCCACTGCCGCCGCTTCCACGGCACCACAGAGCCTGGGGCTGTGGTGTCACCGGTGCCGCCGACGCCCCGACGTCCGAGGCCCGCTCGGGGCCGTTTTTTGCCCGAAGCCGGCACGGGGCTTGCGAACGTCCGGCGATTTCTCCCACACCAAGGGGGCCAGCCCCGAAAGCTGTGGCCAGCCCTCGGCGCCCACTGCCGCCGCTTCCACGGCACCACAGAGCCTGGGGCTGCGGTGTCACCGGTGCCGCCGAGGCCCCGACGTCCGAGGCCCGCTCGGGGCCGTTTTTTGCCCGAAGCCGGCACGGGGCTTGCGAACGTCCGGCGATTTCTCCCACGCCAAGGGGGCCAGCCCCGAAAGCTGTGGCCAGCCCTCGGCGCCCACTGCCGCCGCTTCCACGGCACCACAGAGCCTGGGGCTGCGGTGTCACCTGTGCCGCCCAGGCCCCGACGTCCGAGGCCCGCTCGGGGGCGTTTTTTGCCCGAAGCCGGCACGGGGCTTGCGAACGTCCGGCGATTTCTCCCACGCCAAGGGGGCCAGCCCCGAAAGCTGTGGCCAGCCCTCGGCGCCCACTGCCGCCGCTTCCACGGCACCACAGAGCCTGGGGGTGCGGTGTCACCGGTGCTGCCGAGGCCCCGACGTCCGAGGCCCGCTCGGGGCCGTTTTTTGCCCGAAGCCGGCACGGGGCTTGCGAACGTCCGGCGATTTCTCCCACGCCAAGGGGGCCAGCCCCGAAAGCTGTGGCCAGCCCTCGGCGCCCACTGCCGCCGCTTCCACGGCACCACAGAGCCTGGGGCTGCGGTGTCACCGGTGCCGCCGAGGCCCCGACGTCCGAGGCCCGCTCGGGGCCGTTTTTTGCCCGAAGCCGGCACGGGGCTTGCGAACGTCCGGCGATTTCTCCCACGCCAAGGGGGCCAGCCCCGAAAGCTGTGGCCAGCCCTCGGCGCCCACTGCCGCCGCTTCCACGGCACCACAGAGCCTGGGGCTGCGGTGTCACCGGTGCCGCCGAGGCCCCGACGTCCGAGGCCCGCTCGGGGCCGTTTTTTGCCCGAAGCCGGCACGGGGCTTGCGAACGTCCGGCCATTTCTCCCACGCCAAGGGGGCCAGCCCCAAAAGCTGTGGCCAGCCCTCGGCGCCCACTGCCGCCGCTTCCACGGCACCACAGAGCCTGGGGCTGCGGTCTCACCGGTGCCGCCGAGGCCCCGACGTCCGAGGCCCGCTCGGGGCCGTTTTTTGCCCGAAGCCGGCACGGGGCTTGCGAACGTCCGGCGATTTCTCCCACGCCAAGGGGGCCAGCCCCGAAAGCTGTGGCCAGCCCTCGGCGCCCACTGCCGCCGCTTCCACGGCACCACAGAGCCTGGGGCTGCGGTGTCACCGGTGCCGCCGAGGCCCCGACGTCCGAGGCCCGCTCGGGGCCGTTTTTTGCCCGAAGCCGGCACGGGGCTTGCGAACGTCCGGCGATTTCTCCCACGCCAAGGGGGCCAGCCCCGAAAGCTGTGGCCAGCCCTCGGCGCCCACTGCCGCCGCTTCCACGGCACCACAGAGTCTGGGGCTGCGGTGTCACCGGTGCCGCCGAGGCCCCGACGTCCGAGGCCCGCTCGGGGCCGTTTTTTGCCCGAAGCCGGCACGGGGCTTGCGAACGTCCGGCGATTTCTCCCACGCCAAGGGGGCCAGCCCCGAAAGCTGTGGCCAGCCCTCGGCGCCCACTGCCGCCGCTTCCACGGCACCACAGAGCCTGGGGCTGCGGTGTCACCGGTGCCGCCGACGCCCCGACGTCCGAGGCCCGCTCGGGGCCGTTTTTTGCCCGAAGCCGGCACGGGGCTTGCGAACGTCCGGCGATTTCTCCCACGCCAAGGGGGCCAGCCCCGAAAGCTGTGGCCAGCCCTCGGCGCCCACTGCCGCCGCTTCCACGGCACCACAGAGCCTGGGGCTGCGGTGTCACCGGTGCCGCCGAGGCCCCGACGTCCGAGGCCCGCTCGGGGCCGTTTTTTGCCCGAAGCCGGCACGGGGCTTGCGAACGTCCGGCGATTTCTCCCACGCCAAGGGGGCCAGCCCCGAAAGCTGTGGCCAGCCCTCGGCGCCCACTGCCGCCGCTTCCACGGCACCACAGAGCCTGGGGCTGCGGTGTCACCGGTGCCGCCGACGCCCCGACGTCCGAGGCCCGCTCGGGGCCGTTTTTTGCCCGAAGCCGGCACGGGGCTTGCGAACGTCCGGCGATTTCTCCCACGCCAAGGGGGCCAGCCCCGAAAGCTGTGGCCAGCCCTCGGCGCCCACTGCCGCCGCTTCCACGGCACCACAGAGCCTGGGGCTGCGGTGTCACCGGTGCCGCCGAGGCCCCGACGTCCGAGGCCCGCTCGGGGCCGTTTTTTGCCCGAAGCCGGCACGGGGCTTGCGAACGTCCGGCGATTTCTCCCACGTCAAGGGGGCCAGCCCTGAAAGCTGTGGCCAGCCCTCGGCGCCCACTGCCGCCGCTTCCACGGCACCACAGAGCCTGGGGCTGCGGTGTCACCGGTGCCGCCCAGGCCCCGACGTCCGAGGCCCGCTCGGGGCCGTTTTTTGCCCGAAGCCGGCACGGGGCTTGCGAACGTCCGGCGATTTCTCCCACGCCAAGGGGGCCAGCCCCGAAAGCTGTGGCCAGCCCTCGGCGCCCACTGCCGCCGCTTCCACGGCACCACAGAGCCTGGGGCTGCGGTGTCACCGGTGCCGCCGACGCCCCGACGTCCGAGGCCCGCTCGGGGCCGTTTTTTGCCCGAAGCCGGCACGGGGCTTGCGAACGTCCGGCGATTTCTCCCACGCCAAGGGGGCCAGCCCCGAAAGCTGTGGCCAGCCCTCGGCGCCCACTGCCGCCGCTTCCACGGCACCACAGAGCCTGGGGCTGCGGTGTCACCGGTGCCGCCGACGCCCCGACGTCCGAGGCCCGCTCGGGGCCGTTTTTTGCCCGAAGCCGGCACGGGGCTTGCGAACGTCCGGCGATTTCTCCCACGTCAAGGGGGCCAGCCCCGAAAGCTGTGGCCAGCCCTCGGCGCCCACTGCCGCCGCTTCCACGGCACCACAGAGCCTGGGGCTGCGGTGTCACCGGTGCCGCCGAGGCCCCGACGTCCGAGGCCCGCTCGGGGCCGTTTTTTGCCCGAAGCCGGCACGGGGCTTGCGAACGTCCGGCGATTTCTCCCACGCCAAGGGGGCCAGCCCCGAAAGCTGTGGCCAGCCCTCGGCGCCCACTGCCGCCGCTTCCACGGCACCACAGAGCCTGGGGCTGCGGTGTCACCGGTGCCGCCGACGCCCCGACGTCCGAGGCCCGCTCGGGGCCGTTTTTTGCCCGAAGCCGGCACGGGGCTTGCGAACGTCCGGCGATTTCTCCCACGCCAAGGGGGCCAGCCCCGAAAGCTGTGGCCAGCCCTCGGCGCCCACTGCCGCCGCTTCCACGGCACCACAGAGCCTGGGGCTGCGGTGTCACCGGTGCCGCCGAGGCCCCGACGTCCGAGGCCCGCTCGGGGCCGTTTTTTGCCCGAAGCCGGCACGGGGCTTGCGAACGTCCGGCGATTTCTCCCACGCCAAGGGGGCCAGCCCCAAAAGCTGTGGCCAGCCCTCGGCGCCCACTGCCGCCGCTTCCACGGCACCACAGAGCCTGGGGCTGCGGTCTCACCGGTGCCGCCGAGGCCCCGACGTCCGAGGCCCGCTCGGGGCCGTTTTTTGCCCGAAGCCGGCACGGGGCTTGCAAACGTCCGGCGATTTCTCCCACGCCAAGGGGGCCAGCCCCAAAAGCTGTGGCCAGCCCTCGGCGCCCACTGCCGCCGCTTCCACGGCACCACAGAGCCTGGGGCTGCGGTGTCACCGGTGCCGCCCAGGCCCCGACGTCCGAGGCCCGCTCGGGGCCGTTTTTTGCCCGAAGCCGGCACGGGGCTTGCGAACGTCCGGCGATTTCTCCCACGCCAAGGGGGCCAGCCCCGAAAGCTGTGGCCAGCCCTCGGCGCCCACTGCCGCCGCTTCCACGGCACCACAGAGCCTGGGGCTGCGGTCTCACCGGTGCCGCCGAGGCCCCGACGTCCGAGGCCCGCTCGGGGCCGTTTTTTGCCCGAAGCCGGCACGGGGCTTGCGAACGTCCGGCCATTTCTCCCACGCCAAGGGGGCCAGCCCCGAAAGCTGTGGCCAGCCCTCGGCGCCCACTGCCGCCGCTTCCACGGCACCACAGAGCCTGGGGCTGCGGTGTCACCGGTGCCGCCGAGGCCCCGACGTCCGAGGCCCGCTCGGGGCCGTTTTTTGCCCGAAGCCGGCACGGGGCTTGCGAACGTCCGGCGATTTCTCCCACGTCAAGGGGGCCAGCCCTGAAAGCTGTGGCCAGCCCTCGGCGCCCACTGCCGCCGCTTCCACGGCACCACAGAGCCTGGGGCTGCGGTGTCACCGGTGCCGCCGAGGCCCCGACGTCCGAGGCCCGCTCGGGGCCGTTTTTTGCCCGAAGCCGGCACGGGGCTTGCGAACGTCCGGCGATTTCTCCCACGCCAAGGGGGCCAGCCCCGAAAGCTGTGGCCAGCCCTCGGCGCCCACTGCCGCCGCTTCCACGGCACCACAGAGCCTGGGGCTGCGGTGTCACCGGTGCCGCCGAGGCCCCGACGTCCGAGGCCCGCTCGGGGCCGTTTTTTGCCCGAAGCCGGCACGGGGCTTGCGAACGTCCGGCGATTTCTCCCACGCCAAGGGGGCCAGCCCCGAAAGCTGTGGCCAGCCCTCGGCGCCCACTGCCGCCGCTTCCACGGCACCACAGAGCCTGGGGCTGCGGTGTCACCGGTGCCGCCGAGGCCCCGACGTCCGAGGCCCGCTCGGGGCCGTTTTTTGCCCGAAGCCGGCACGGGGCTTGCGAACGTCCGGCGATTTCTCCCACGCCAAGGGGGCCAGCCCCGAAAGCTGTGGCCAGCCCTCGGCGCCCACTGCCGCCGCTTCCACGGCACCACAGAGCCTGGGGCTGCGGTGTCACCGGTGCCGCCGAGGCCCCGACGTCCGAGGCCCGCTCGGGGCCGTTTTTTGCCCGAAGCCGGCACGGGGCTTGCGAACGTCCGGCGATTTCTCCCACGCCAAGGGGGCCAGCCCCGAAAGCTGTGGCCAGCCCTCGGCGCCCACTGCCGCCGCTTCCACGGCACCACAGAGCCTGGGGCTGCGGTGTCACCGGTGCCGCCGAGGCCCCGACGTCCGAGGCCCGCTCGGGGCCGTTTTTTGCCCGAAGCCGGCACGGGGCTTGCGAACGTCCGGCGATTTCTCCCACGCCAAGGGGGCCAGCCCCGAAAGCTGTGGCCAGCCCTCGGCGCCCACTGCCGCCGCTTCCACGGCACCACAGAGCCTGGGGCTGCGGTGTCACCGGTGCCCGCCGACGCCCCGACGTCCGAGGCCCGCTCGGGGCCGTTTTTTGCCCGAAGCCGGCACGGGGCTTGCGAACGTCCGGCGATTTCTCCCACGCCAAGGGGGCCAGCCCCGAAAGCTGTGGCCAGCCCTCGGCGCCCACTGCCGCCGCTTCCACGGCACCACAGAGCCTGGGGCTGCGGTGTCACCGGTGCCGCCGAGGCCCCGACGTCCGAGGCCCGCTCGGGGCCGTTTTTTGCCCGAAGCCGGCACGGGGCTTGCGAACGTCCGGCCATTTCTCCCACGCCAAGGGGGCCAGCCCCGAAAGCTGTGGCCAGCCCTCGGCGCCCACTGCCGCCGCTTCCACGGCACCACAGAGCCTGGGGCTGCGGTCTCACCTGTGCCGCCGAGGCCCCGACGTCCGAGGCCCGCTCGGGGCCGTTTTTTGCCCGAAGCCGGCACGGGGCTTGCGAACGTCCGGCGATTTCTCCCACGCCAAGGGGGCCAGCCCCGAAAGCTGTGGCCAGCCCTCGGCGCCCACTGCCGCCGCTTCCACGGCACCACAGAGCCTGGGGCTGCGGTGTCACCGGTTCCGCCGAGGCCCCGACGTCCGAGGCCCGCTCGGGGCTGTTTTTTGCCCGAAGCCGGCACGGGGCTTGCGAACGTCCGGCGATTTCTCCCACACCAAGGGGGCCAGCCCCGAAAGCTGTGGCCAGCCCTCGGCGCCCACTGCCGCCGCTTCCACGGCACCACAGAGCCTGGGGCTGCGGTCTCACCGGTGCCGCCGAGGCCCCGACGTCCGAGGCCCGCTCGGGGCCGTTTTTTGCCCGAAGCCGGCACGGGGCTTGCGAACGTCCGGCGATTTCTCCCACGCCAAGGGGGCCAGCCCCGAAAGCTGTGGCCAGCCCTCGGCGCCCACTGCCGCCGCTTCCACGGCACCACAGAGCCTGGGGCTGCGGTGTCACCTGTGCCGCCCAGGCCCCGACGTCCGAGGCCCGCTCGGGGGCGTTTTTTGCCCGAAGCCGGCACGGGGCTTGCGAACGTCCGGCGATTTCTCCCACGCCAAGGGGGCCAGCCCCGAAAGCTGTGGCCAGCCCTCGGCGCCCACTGCCGCCGCTTCCACGGCACCACAGAGCCTGGGGGTGCGGTGTCACCGGTGCTGCCGAGGCCCCGACGTCCGAGGCCCGCTCGGGGCCGTTTTTTGCCCGAAGCCGGCACGGGGCTTGCGAACGTCCGGCGATTTCTCCCACGCCAAGGGGGCCAGCCCCGAAAGCTGTGGCCAGCCCTCGGCGCCCACTGCCGCCGCTTCCACGGCACCACAGAGCCTGGGGCTGCGGTCTCACCGGTGCCGCCGACGCCCCGACGTCCGAGGCCCGCTCGGGGCCGTTTTTTTGCCCGAAGCCGGCACGGGGCTTGCGAACGTCCGGCGATTTCTCCCACGCCAAGGGGGCCAGCCCCGAAAGCTGTGGCCAGCCCTCGGCGCCCACTGCCACCGCTTCCACGGCACCACAGAGCCTGGGGCTGCGGTGTCACCGGTGCCCCCGACGCCCCGACGTCCGAGGCCCGCTCGGGGCCGTTTTTTGCCCGAAGCCGGCACGGGGCTTGCGAACGTCCGGCGATTTCTCCCACGCCAAGGGGGCCAGCCCCGAAAGCTGTGGCCAGCCCTCGGCGCCCACTGCCGCCGCTTCCACGGCACCACAGAGCCTGGGGCTGCGGTCTCACCGGTGCCGCCGAGGCCCCGACGTATGAGGCCCGCTCGGGGCCGTTTTTTGCCCGAAGCCGGCACGGGGCTTGCGAACGTCCGGCGATTTCTCCCACGCCAAGGGGGCCAGCCCCGAAAGCTGTGGCCAGCCCTCGGCGCCCACTGCCGCCGCTTCCACGGCACCACAGAGCCTGGGGCTGCGGTGTCACCGGTGCCGCCGACGCCCCGACGTCCGAGGCCCGCTCGGGGCCGTTTTTTGCCCGAAGCCGGCACGGGGCTTGCGAACGTCCGGCGATTTCTCCCACGCCAAGGGGGCCAGCCCCGAAAGCTGTGGCCAGCCCTCGGCGCCCACTGCCGCCGCTTCCACGGCACCACAGAGCCTGGGGCTGCGGTCTCACCGGTGCCGCCGAGGCCCCGACGTCCGAGGCCCGCTCGGGGCCGTTTTTTGCCCGAAGCCGGCACGGGGCTTGCGAACGTCCGGCGATTTCTCCCACGCCAAGGGGGCCAGCCCCGAAAGCTGTGGCCAGCCCTCGGCGCCCACTGCCGCCGCTTCCACGGCACCACAGAGCCTGGGGCTGCGGTGTCACCGGTGCCGCCGAGGCCCCGACGTCCGAGGCCCGCTCGGGGCCGTTTTTTGCCCGAAGCCGGCACGGGGCTTGCGAACGTCCGGCGATTTCTCCCACGCCAAGGGGGCCAGCCCCGAAAGCTGTGGCCAGCCCTCGGCGCCCACTGCCGCCGCTTCCACGGCACCACAGAGCCTGGGGCTGCAGTGTCACCGGTGCCACCGAGGCCCCGACGTCCGAGGCCCGCTCGGGGCCGTTTTTTGCCCGAAGCCGGCACGGGGCTTGCGAACGTCCGGCCATTTCTCCCACGCCAAGGGGGCCAGCCCCGAAAGCTGTGGCCAGCCCTCGGCGCCCACTGCCGCCGCTTCCACGGCACCACAGAGCCTGGGGCTGCGGTGTCACCGGTGCCGCCGAGGCCCCGACGTCCGAGGCCCGCTCGGGGCCATTTTTTGCCCGAAGCCGGCACGGGGCTTGCGAACGTCCGGCGATTTCTCCCACGCCAAGGGGGCCAGCCCCGAAAGCTGTGGCCAGCCCTCGGCGCCCACTGCCGCCGCTTCCACGGCACCACAGAGCCTGGGGCTGCGGTGTCACCGGTGCCGCCTAGGCCCCGACGTCCGAGGCCCGCTCGGGGCCGTTTTTTGCCCGAAGCCGGCACGGGGCTTGCGAACGTCCGGCGATTTCTCCCACGCCAAGGGGGCCAGCCCCGAAAGCTGTGGCCAGCCCTCGGCGCCCACTGCCGCCGCTTCCACGGCACCACAGAGCCTGGGGCTGCGGTGTCACCGGTGCCGCCCAGGCCCCGACGTCCGAGGCCCGCTCGGGGCCGTTTTTTGCCCGAAGCCGGCACGGGGCTTGCGAACGTCCGGCGATTTCTCCCACGCCAAGGGGGCCAGCCCCGAAAGCTGTGGCCAGCCCTCGGCGCCCACTGCCGCCGCTTCCACGGCACCACAGAGCCTGGGGCTGCGGTGTCACCGGTGCCACCGAGGCCCCGACGTCCGAGGCCCGCTCGGGGCCGTTTTTTGCCCGAAGCCGGCACGGGGCTTGCGAACGTCCGGCCATTTCTCCCACGCCAAGGGGGCCAGCCCCGAAAGCTGTGGCCAGCCCTCGGCGCCCACTGCCGCCGCTTCCACGGCACCACAGAGCCTGGGGCTGCGGTGTCACCTGTGCCGCCGAGGCCCCGACGTCCGAGGCCCGCTCGGGGGCGTTTTTTGCCCGAAGCCGGCACGGGGCTTGCGAACGTCCGGCGATTTCTCCCACGCCAAGGGGGCCAGCCCCGAAAGCTGTGGCCAGCCCTCGGCGCCCACTGCCGCCGCTTCCACGGCACCACAGAGCCTGGGGCTGCGGTCTCACCGGTGCCGCCGAGGCCCCGATGTCCGAGGCCCGCTCGGGGCCGGTTTTTTGCCCGAAGCCGGCACGGGGCTTGCGAACGTCCGGCGATTTCTCCCACGCCAAGGGGGCCAGCCCCGAAAGCTGTGGCCAGCCCTCGGCGCCCACTGCCGCCGCTTCCACGGCACCACAGAGCCTGGGGCTGCGGTGTCACCGGTGCCGCCGAGGCCCCGACGTCCGAGGCCCGCTCGGGGCCGTTTTTTGCCCGAAGCCGGCACGGGGCTTGCGAACGTCCGGCGATTTATCCCACGCCAAAGGGGCCAGCCCCGAAAGCTGTGGCCAGCCCTCGGCGCCCACTGCCGCCACTTCCACGGCACCACAGAGCCTGGGGCTGCGGTGTCACCGGTGCCGCCGACGCCCCGACGTCCGAGGCCCGCTCGGGGCCGTTTTTTGCCCGAAGCCGGCACGGGGCTTGCGAACGTCCGGCGATTTCTCCCACGCCAAGGGGGCCAGCCCCGAAAGCTGTGGCCAGCCCTCGGCGCCCACTGCCGCCGCTTCCACGGCACCACAGAGCCTGGGGCTGCGGTCTCACCGGTGCCGCCGAGGCCCCGACGTATGAGGCCCGCTCGGGGCCGTTTTTTGCCCGAAGCCGGCACGGGGCTTGCGAACGTCCGGCGATTTCTCCCACGCCAAGGGGGCCAGCCCCGAAAGCTGTGGCCAGCCCTCGGCGCCCACTGCCGCCGCTTCCACGGCACCACAGAGCCTGGGGCTGCGGTGTCACCGGTGCCGCCGAGGCCCCGACGTCCGAGGCCCGCTCGGGGCCGTTTTTTGCCCGAAGCCGGCACGGGGCTTGCGAACGTCCGGCGATTTCTCCCACGCCAAGGGGGCCAGCCCCGAAAGCTGTGGCCAGCCCTCGGCGCCCACTGCCGCCGCTTCCACGGCACCACAGAGCCTGGGGCTGCGGTGTCACCGGTGCCGCCGAGGCCCCGACGTCCGAGGCCCGCTCGGGGCCGTTTTTTGCCCGAAGCCGGCACGGGGCTTGCGAACGTCCGGCGATTTCTCCCACGCCAAGGGGGCCAGCCCCGAAAGCTGTGGCCAGCCCTCGGCGCCCACTGCCGCCGCTTCCACGGCACCACAGAGCCTGGGGCTGCGGTGTCACCGGTGCCGCCGAGGCCCCGACGTCCGAGGCCCGCTCGGGGCCGTTTTTTGCCCGAAGCCGGCACGGGGCTTGCGAACGTCCGGCGATTTCTCCCACGCCAAGGGGGCCAGCCCCGAAAGCTGTGGCCAGCCCTCGGCGCCCACTGCCGCCGCTTCCACGGCACCACAGAGCCTGGGGCTGCGGTCTCACCGGTGCCGCCCAGGCCCCGACGTCCGAGGCCCGCTCGGGGCCGTTTTTTGCCCGAAGCCGGCACGGGGCTTGCGAACGTCCGGGGATTTCTCCCACGCCAAGGGGGCCAGCCCCGAAAGCTGTGGCCAGCCCTCGGCGCCCACTGCCGCCGCTTCCACGGCACCACAGAGCCTGGGGCTGCGGTGTCACCGGTGCTGCCGAGGCCCCGACATCCGAGGCACTCTCGGGGCCGTTTTTTGCCCGAAGCCGGCACGGGGCTTGCGAACGTCCGGCGATTTCTCCCACGCCAAGGGGGCCAGCCCCGAAAGCTGTGGCCAGCCCTCGGCGCCCACTGCCGCCGCTTCCACGGCACCACAGAGCCTGGGGCTGCGGTCTCACCGGTGCCGCCGAGGCCCCGACGTCCGAGGCCCGCTCGGGGCCGTTTTTTGCCCGAAGCCGGCACGGGGCTTGCGAACGTCCGGCGATTTCTCCCACGCCAAGGGGGCCAGCCCCGAAAGCTGTGGCCAGCCCTCGGCGCCCACTGCCGCCGCTTCCACGGCACCACAGAGCCTGGGGCTGCGGTGTCACCGGTGCCGCCGAGGCCCCGACGTCCGAGGCCCGCTCGGGGCCGTTTTTTGCCCGAAGCCGGCACGGGGCTTGCGAACGTCCGGCGATTTCTCCCACGCCAAGGGGGCCAGCCCCGAAAGCTGTGGCCAGCCCTCGGCGCCCACTGCCGCCGCTTCCACGGCACCACAGAGCCTGGGGCTGCGGTGTCACCGGTGCTGCCGAGGCCCCGACGTCCGAGGCCCGCTCGGGGCCGTTTTTTGCCCGAAGCCGGCACGGGGCTTGCGAACGTCCGGCGATTTCTCCCACGCCAAGGGGGCCAGCCCCGAAAGCTGTGGCCAGCCCTCGGCGCCCACTGCCGCCGCTTCCACGGCACCACAGAGCCTGGGGCTGCGGTGTCACCGGTGCCGCCGAGGCCCCGACGTCCGAGGCCCGCTCGGGGCCGTTTTTTGCCCGAAGCCGGCACGGGGCTTGCGAACGTCCAGCGATTTCTCCCACGCCAAGGGGGCCAGCCCCGAAAGCTGTGGCCATCCCTCGGCGCCCACTGCCGCCGCTTCCACGGCACCACAGAGCCTGGGGCTGCGGTGTCACCGGTGCCGCCTAGGCCCCGACGTATGAGGCCCGCTCGGGGCCGTTTTTTGCCCGAAGCCGGCACGGGGCTTGCGAACGTCCGGCCATTTCTCCCACGCCAAGGGGGCCAGCCCCGAAAGCTGTGGCCAGCCCTCGGCGCCCACTGCCGCCGCTTCCACGGCACCACAGAGCCTGGGGCTGCGGTGTCACCGGTGCCGCCGAGGCCCCGACGTCCGAGGCCCGCTCGGGGCCGTTTTTTGCCCGAAGCCGGCACGGGGCTTGCGAACGTCCGGCGATTTCTCCCACGCCAAGGGGGCCAGCCCCGAAAGCTGTGGCCAGCACTCGGCGCCCACTGCCGCCGCTTCCACGGCACCACAGAGCCTGGGGCTGCGGTCTCACCGGTGCCGCCGAGGCCCCGACGTCCGAGGCCCGCTCGGGGCCGTTTTTTGCCCGAAGCCGGCACGGGGCTTGCGAACGTCCGGCCATTTCTCCCACGCCAAGGGGGCCAGCCCCGAAAGCTGTGGCCAGCCCTTGGCGCCCACTGCCGCCGCTTCCACGGCACCACAGAGCCTGGGGCTGCGGTCTCACCGGTGCCGCCCAGGCCCCGACGTCCGAGGCCCGCTCGGGGCCGTTTTTTGCCCGAAGAGGGCACGGGGCTTGCGAACGTCCGGCGATTTCTCCCACGCCAAGGGGGCCAGCCCCGAAAGCTGTGGCCAGCCCTCGGCGCCCACTGCCGCCGCTTCCACGGCACCACAGAGTCTGGGGCTGCGGTGTCACCGGTGCCGCCCAGGCCCCGACGTCCGAGGCCCGCTCGGGGCCGTTTTTTGCCCGAAGCCGGCACGGGGCTTGCGAACGTCCGGCGATTTCTCCCACGCCAAGGGGGCCAGCCCCGAAAGCTGTGGCCAGCCCTCGGCGCCCACTGCCGCCGCTTCCACGGCACCACAGAGCCTGGGGCTGCGGTGTCACCGGTGCCGCCCAGGCCCCGACGTCCGAGGCCCGCTCGGGGCCGTTTTTTGCCCGAAGCCGGCACGGGGCTTGCGAACGTCCGGCGATTTCTCCCACGCCAAGGGGGCCAGCCCCGAAAGCTGTGGCCAGCCCTCGGCGCCCACTGCCGCCGCTTCCACGGCACCACAGAGCCTGGGGCTGCGGTGTCACCGGTGCCACCGAGGCCCCGACGTCCGAGGCCCGCTCGGGGCCGTTTTTTGCCCGAAGCCGGCACGGGGCTTGCGAACGTCCGGCGATTTCTCCCACGCCAAGGGGGCCAGCCCCGAAAGCTGTGGCCAGCCCTCGGCGCCCACTGCCGCCGCTTCCACGGCACCACAGAGCCTGGGGCTGCGGTGTCACCGGTGCCGCCGAGGCCCCGACGTCCGAGGCCCGCTCGGGGCCGTTTTTTGCCCGAAGCCGGCACGGGGCTTGCGAACGTCCGGCGATTTCTCCCACGCCAAGGGGGCCAGCCCCGAAAGCTGTGGCCAGCCCTCGGCGCCCACTGCCGCCGCTTCCACGGCACCACAGAGCCTGGGGCTGCGGTCTCACCGGTGCCGCCCAGGCCCCGACGTCCGAGGCCCGCTCGGGGCCGTTTTTTGCCCGAAGCCGGCACGGGGCTTGCGAACGTCCGGCGATTTCTCCCACGCCAAGGGGGCCAGCCCCGAAAGCTGTGGCCAGCCCTCGGCGCCCACTGCCGCCGCTTCCACGGCACCACAGAGCCTGGGGCTGCGGTCTCACCGGTGCCGCCCAGGCCCCGACGTCCGAGGCCCGCTCGGGGCCGTTTTTTGCCCGAAGCCGGCACGGGGCTTGCGAACGTCCGGCGATTTCTCCCACGCCAAGGGGGCCAGCCCCGAAAGCTGTGGCCAGCCCTCGGCGCCCACTGCCGCCGCTTCCACGGCACCACAGAGCCTGGGGCTGCGGTGTCACCGGTGCCGCCGAGGCCCCGACGTCCGAGGCCCGCTCGGGGCCGTTTTTTGCCCGAAGCCGGCACGGGGCTTGCGAACGTCCGGCGATTTCTCCCACGCCAAGGGGGCCAGCCCCGAAAGCTGTGGCCAGCCTTCAGCGCCCACTGCCGCTGCTTCCACGGCACCACAGAGCCTGGGGCTGCGGTGTCACCGGTGCCGCCGAGGCCCCGACGTCCGAGGCCCGCTCGGGGCCGTTTTTTGCCCGAAGCCGGCACGGGGCTTGCGAACGTCCGGCGATTTGTCCCACGCCAAGGGGGCCAGCCCCGAAAGCTGTGGCCAGCCCTCGGCGCCCACTGCCGCCGCTTCCACGGCACCACAGAGCCTGGGGCTGCGGTGTCACCGGTGCCGCCGACGCCCCGACGTCCGAGGCCCGCTCGGGGCCGTTTTTTGCCCGAAGCCGGCACGGGGCTTGCGAACGTCCGGCGATTTCTCCCACGCCAAGGGGGCCAGCCCCGAAAGCTGTGGCCAGCCCTCGGCGCCCACTGCCGCCGCTTCCACGGCACCACAGAGCCTGGGGCTGCGGTGTCACCGGTGCCACCGAGGCCCCGACGTCCGAGGCCCGCTCGGGGCCGTTTTTTGCCCGAAGCCGGCACGGGGCTTGCGAACGTCCGGCGATTTCTCCCACGCCAAGGGGGCCAGCCCCGAAAGCTGTGGCCAGCATTCGGCGCCCACTGCCGCCGCTTCCACGGCACCACAGAGCCTGGGGCTGCGGTCTCACCGGTGCCGCCGACGCCCCGACGTCCGAGGCCCGCTCGGGGCCGTTTTTTGCCCGAAGCCGGCACGGGGCTTGCGAACGTCCGGCGATTTCTCCCACGCCAAGGGGGCCAGCCCCGAAAGCTGTGGCCAGCCCTCGGCGCCCACTGCCGCCGCTTCCACGGCACCACAGAGCCTGGGGCTGCGGTGTCACCTGTGCCGCCCAGGCCCCGACGTCCGAGGCCCGCTCGGGGCCGTTTTTTGCCCGAAGCCGGCACGGGGCTTGCGAACGTCCGGGGATTTCTCCCACGCCAAGGGGGCCAGCCCCGAAAGCTGTGGCCAGCCCTCGGCGCCCACTGCCGCCGCTTCCACGGCACCACAGAGCCTGGGGCTGCGGTGTCACCGGTGCTGCCGAGGCCCCGACGTCCGAGGCCCGCTCGGGGCCGTTTTTTGCCCGAAGCCGGCACGGGGCTTGCGAACGTCCGGGGATTTCTCCCACGCCAAGGGGGCCAGCCCCGAAAGCTGTGGCCAGCCCTCGGCGCCCACTGCCGCCGCTTCCACGGCACCACAGAGCCTGGGGCTGCGGTCTCACCGGTGCCGCCGACGCCCCGACGTCCGAGGCCCGCTCGGGGCCGTTTTTTGCCCGAAGCCGGCACGGGGCTTGCGAACGTCCGGCGATTTCTCCCACGCCAAGGGGGCCAGCCCCGAAAGCTGTGGCCAGCCCTCGGCGCCCACTGCCGCCGCTTCCACGGCACCACAGAGCCTGGGGCTGCGGTGTCACCGGTGCCGCCGACGCCCCGACGTCCGAGGCCCGCTCGGGGCCGTTTTTTGCCCGAAGCCGGCACGGGGCTTGCGAACGTCCGGCGATTTCTCCCACGCCAAAGGGGCCAGCCCCGAAAGCTGTGGCCAGCCCTCGGCGCCCACTGCCGCCGCTTCCACGGCACCACAGAGCCTGGGGCTGCGGGCTCACCGGTGCCGCCGAGGCCCTGACGTCCGAGGCCCGCTCGGGGCCGTTTTTTGCCCGAAGCCGGCACGGGGCTTGCGAACGTCCGGCCATTTCTCCCACGCCAAGGGGGCCAGCCCCGAAAGCTGTGGCCAGCCCTTGGCGCCCACTGCCGCCGCTTCCACGGCACCACAGAGCCTGGGGCTGCGGTCTCACCGGTGCCGCCCAGGCCCCGACGTCCGAGGCCCGCTCGGGGCCGTTTTTTGCCCGAAGCCGGCACGGGGCTTGCGAACGTCCGGCCATTTCTCCCACGCCAAGGGGGCCAGCCCCGAAAGCTGTGGCCAGCCCTCGGCGCCCACTGCCGCCGCTTCCACGGCACCACAGAGTCTGGGGCTGCGGTGTCACCGGTGCCGCCTAGGCCCCGACGTCCGAGGCCCGCTCGGGGCCGTTTTTTGCCCGAAGCCGGCACGGGGCTTGCGAACGTCCGGCCATTTCTCCCACGCCAAGGGGGCCAGCCCCGAAAGCTGTGGCCAGCCCTCGGCGCCCACTGCCGCCGCTTCCACGGCACCACAGAGCCTGGGGCTGCGGTGTCACCGGTGCCACCGAGGCCCCGACGTCCGAGGCCCGCTCGGGGCCGTTTTTTGCCCGAAGCCGGCACGGGGCTTGCGAACGTCCGGCGATTTCTCCCACGCCAAGGGGGCCAGCCCCGAAAGCTGTGGCCAGCCCTCGGCGCCCACTGCCGCCGCTTCCACGGCACCACAGAGCCTGGGGCTGCAGTGTCACCGGTGCCACCGAGGCCCCGACGTCCGAGGCCCGCTCGGGGCCATTTTTTGCCCGAAGCCGGCACGGGGCTTGCGAACGTCCGGCGATTTCTCCCACGCCAAGGGGGCCAGCCCCGAAAGCTGTGGCCAGCCCTCGGCGCCCACTGCCGCCGCTTCCACGGCACCACAGAGCCTGGGGCTGCGGTGTCACCGGTGCCGCCTAGGCCCCGACGTCCGAGGCCCGCTCGGGGCCGTTTTTTGCCCGAAGCCGGCACGGGGCTTGCGAACGTCCGGCGATTTCTCCCACGCCAAGGGGGCCAGCCCCGAAAGCTGTGGCCAGCCCTCGGCGCCCACTGCCGCCGCTTCCACGGCACCACAGAGCCTGGGGCTGCGGTGTCACCGGTGCCGCCCAGGCCCCGACGTCCGAGGCCCGCTCGGGGCCGTTTTTTGCCCGAAGCCGGCACGGGGCTTGCGAACGTCCGGCGATTTCTCCCACGCCAAGGGGGCCAGCCCCGAAAGCTGTGGCCAGCCCTCGGCGCCCACTGCCGCCGCTTCCACGGCACCACAGAGCCTGGGGCTGCGGTCTCACCGGTGCCGCCCAGGCCCCGACGTCCGAGGCCCGCTCGGGGCCGTTTTTTGCCCGAAGCCGGCACGGGGCTTGCGAACGTCCGGCGATTTCTCCCACGCCAAGGGGGCCAGCCCCGAAAGCTGTGGCCAGCCCTCGGCGCCCACTGCCGCCGCTTCCACGGCACCACAGAGCCTGGGGCTGCGGTCTCACCGGTGCCGCCCAGGCCCCGACGTCCGAGGCCCGCTCGGGGCCGTTTTTTGCCCGAAGCCGGCACGGGGCTTGCGAACGTCCGGCGATTTCTCCCACGCCAAGGGGGCCAGCCCCGAAAGCTGTGGCCAGCCCTCGGCGCCCACTGCCGCCGCTTCCACGGCACCACAGAGCCTGGGGCTGCGGTGTCACCGGTGCCGCCCAGGCCCCGACGTCCGAGGCCCGCTCGGGGCCGTTTTTTGCCCGAAGCCGGCACGGGGCTTGCGAACGTCCGGCGATTTCTCCCACGCCAAGGGGGCCAGCCCCGAAAGCTGTGGCCAGCCCTCGGCGCCCACTGCCGCCGCTTCCACGGCACCACAGAGCCTGGGGCTGCGGGCTCACCTGTGCCGCCAAGGCCCCGACGTATGAGGCCCGCTCGGGGCCGTTTTTTGCCCGAAGCCGGCACGGGGCTTGCGAACGTCCGGGGATTTCTCCCACGCCAAAGGGGCCAGCCCCGAAAGCTGTGGCCAGCCCTCGGCGCCCACTGCCGCCGCTTCCACGGCACCACAGAGCCTGGGGCTGCGGGCTCACCTGTGCCGCCTAGGCCCCGACGTATGAGGCCCGCTCGGGGCCGTTTTTTGCCCGAAGCCGGCACGGGGCTTGCGAACGTCCGGCAATTTCTCCCACGCCAAAGGGGCCAGCCCCGAAAGCTGTGGCCAGCCCTCGGCGCCCACTGCCGCCGCTTCCACGGCACCACAGAGCCTGGGGCTGCGGGCTCACCTGTGCCGCCTAGGCCCCGACGTATGAGGCCCGCTCGGGGCCGTTTTTTGCCCGAAGCCGGCACGGGGCTTGCGAACGTCCGGCAATTTCTCCCACGCCAAAGGGGCCAGCCCCGAAAGCTGTGGCCAGCCCTCGGCGCCCACTGCCGCTGCTTCCACGGCACCACAGAGCCTGGGGCTGCGGGCTCACCTGTGCCACCTAGGCCCCGACGTATGAGGCCCGCTCGGGGCCGTTTTTTGCCTGAAGCCGGCACGGGGCTTGCGAACGTCCGGGGATTTCTCCCACGCCAAAGGGGCCAGCCCCGAAAGCTGTGGCCAGCCCTCGGCGCCCACTGCCGCCGCTTCCACGGCACCACAGAGCCTGGGGCTGCGGTGTCACCTGTGCCGCCGAGGCCCCGACGTATGAGGCCCGCTCGGAGCCGTTTTTTGCCCAAAGCCGGCACGGGGCTTGCGAACGTCCGGCCATTTCTCCCACGCCAAAGGGGCCAGCCCCGAAACCTGTGGCCAGCCCTCGGCGCCCACTGCCGCCGCTTCCACGGCACCACAGAGCCTGGGGCTGCGGGCTCACCTGTGCCGCCTAGGCCCCGACGTATGAGGCCTGCTCGGAGCCGTTTTTTGCCCAAAGCCGGCACGGGGCTTGCGAACGTCCGGCGATTTCTCCCACGCCAAAGGGGCCAGCCCCGAAAGCTGTGGCCAGCCCTCGGCGCCCACTGCCGCCGCTTCCACGGCACCACAGAGCCTGGGGCTGCGGGCTCACCTGTGCCGCCTAGGCCCCGACGTATGAGGCCCGCTCGGGGCCGTTTTTTGCCCGAAGCCGGCACGGGGCTTGCGAACGTCCAGGGATTTCTCCCACGCCAAAGGGGCCAGCCCCGAAAGCTGTGGCCAGCCCTCGGCGCCCACTGCCGCCGCTTCCACGGCACCACAGAGCCTGGGGCTGCGGGCTCACCTGTGCCGCCTAGGCCCCGACGTATGAGGCCCGCTCGGGGACGTTTTTTGCCCGAAGCCGGCACGGGGCTTGCGAACGTCCGGGGATTTCTCCCACGCCAAAGGGGCCAGCCCCGAAAGCTGTGGCCAGCCCTCGGCACCCACTGCCGCCGCTTCCACGGCACCACAGAGCCTGGGGCTGCGGTCTCACCTGTGCCGCCTAGGCCCCGACGTATGAGGCCCGCTCGGGGCCGTTTTTTGCCCGAAGCCGGCACGGGGCTTGCGAACGTCCGTGGATTTCTCCCACGCCAAAGGGGCCAGCCCCGAAAGCTGTGGCCAGCCCTCGGCGCCCACTGCCGCCACTTCCACGGCACCACAGAGCCTGGGGCTGCGGTGTCACCGGTGCCGCCGAGGCCCCTACGTATGACGACCGCTCGGGGGCGTTTTTTGCCCGAAGCCGGCACGGGGCTTGCGAACGTCCGGCCATTTCTCCCACGCCAAGGGGGCCAGCCCCGAAAGCTGTGGCCAGCCCTCGGCGCCCACTGCCGCCGCTTCCACGGCACCACAGAGCCTGGGGCTGCGGTGTCACCGGTGCCGCCGAGGCCCCGACGTATGAGGCCCGCTCGGGGCCGTTTTTTGCCCGAAGCCGGCACGGGGCTTACGAACGTCCGGCGATTTCTCCCACGCCAAAGGGGCCAGCCCCAAAAGCTGTGGCCAGCCCTCGGCGCCCACTGCCGCCGCTTCCACGGCACCACAGAGCCTGGGGCTGCGGGCTCACCTGTGCCGCCGAGGCCCCGACGTATGAGGCCCGCTCGGGGCCGTTTTTTGCCCGAAGCCGGCACGGGGCTTGCGAACGTCCGGGGATTTCTCCCACGCCAAAGGGGCCAGCCCCGAAAGCTGTGGCCAGCCCTCGGCGCCCACTGCCGCCGCTTCCACGGCACCACAGAGCCTGGGGCTGCGGGCTCACCTGTGCCGCCTAGGCCCCGACGTATGACGACCACTCGGGGCCGTGTTTTGCCCGAAGCCGGCACGGGGCTTGCGAACGTCCGGGGATTTCTCCCACGCCAAAGGGGCCAGCCCCGAAAGCTGGGGCCAGCCCTCGGCGCCCACTGCTGCCGCTTCCACGGCACCACAGAGCCTGGGGCTGCAGTCTCACCTGTGCCGCCTAGGCCCCGACGTATGAGGCCCGCTCGGGGGCGTTTTTTGCCCGAAGCCGGCACGGGGCTTGCGAACGTCCGGGGATTTCTCCCACGCCAAAGGGGCCAGCCCCGAAAGCTGTGGCCAGCCCTCAGCGCCCACTGCCGCCGCTTCCACGGCACCACAGAGCCTGGGGCTGCGGGCTCACCTGTGCCGCCTAGGCCCCGACGTATGACGACCGCTCGGGGGCGTTTTTTACCCGAAGCCGGCACGGGGCTTGCGAACGTCCGGCGATTTCTCCCACGCCAAAGGGGCCAGCCCCGAAACCTGTGGCCAGCCCTCGGTGCCCACTGCCACCGCTTCCACGGCACCACAGAGCCTGGGGCTGCGGGCTCACCTGTGCCGCCTAGGCCCCGACGTATGAGGCCCGCTCGGGGGCGTTTTTTGCCCGAAGCCGGCACGGGGCTTGCGAACGTCCGGCGATTTCTCCCACGCCAAAGGGGCCAGCCCCGAATGCTGTGGCCAGCCCTCGGCGCCCACTGCCGCCGCTTCCACGGCACCACAGAGCCTGGGGCTGCGGACTCACCTGTGCCGCCAAGGCCCCGACGTATGAGGCCCGCTCAGGGGCGTTTTTTGCCCGAAGCCGGCACGGGGCTTGCGAACGTCCGGCAATTTCCCCCACGCCAAAGGGGCCAGCCCCGAAAGCAGTGGCCAGCCCTCGGCGCCCACTGCCGCCGCTTCCACGGCACCACTGAGCCTGGGGCTGCGGGCTCACCTGTGCCGCCTAGGCCCCGACGTATGAGGCCCGCTCGGGGCCGTTTTTTGCCCGAAGCCGGCACGGGGCTTGCGAACGTCCGGGGATTTCTCCCACGCCAAAGGGGCCAGCCCCGAAACCTGTGGCCAGCCCTCGGCGCCCACTGCCGCCGCTTCCACGGCACCACAGAGCCTGGGGCTGCAGGCTCACCTGTGCCGCCTAGGCCCCGACGTATGACGACCGCTCGAGGGCGTTTTTTTGCCCGAAGCCAGCACGGGGCTTGCGAACGTCCAGGGATTTCTCCCACGCCAAAGGGGCCAGCCCCGAAAGCTGTGGCCAGCCCTCGGCGCCCACTGCCGCCGCTTCCACGGCACCACAGAGCCTGGGGCTGCGGGCTCACCTGTGCCGCCTAGGCCCCGACGTATGAGGCCCGCTCGGGGCCGTTTTTTGCCCGAAGCCGGCACGGGGCTTGCGAACGTCCGGCGATTTCTCCCACGCCAAAGGGGCCAGCCCCGAAAGCTGTGGCCAGCCCTCGGCACCCACTGCCGCCGCTTCCGTGGCACCACAGAGCCTGGGGCTGCGGGCTCACCTGTGCCGCCTAGGCCCCGACGTATGAGGCCCGCTCGGCTGCGTTTTTTGCCCAAAGCCGGCACGGGGCTTGCGAACGTCCGGCGATTTCTCCCACGCTAAAGGGGCCAGCCCCGAAAGCTGTGGCCAGCCCTCGGCACCCACTGCCGCCGCTTCCACGGCACCACAGAGCCTGGGGCTGCGGGCTCACCTGTGCCGCCGAGGCCCCGATGTATGAGGCCCGCTCGGGGCCGTTTTTTGCCCGAAGCCGGCACGGGGCTTGCGAACGTCCGTGGATTTCTCCCACGCCAAAGGGGCCAGCCCCGAAAGCTGTGGCCAGCCCTCGGCGCCCACTGCCGCCGCTTCCACGGCACCACTGAGCCTGGGGCTGCGGGCTCACCTGTGCCGCCTAGGCCCCGACGTATGAGGCCCGCTCGGGGGCGTTTTTTGCCCGAAGCCGGCACGGGGCTTGCGAACGTCCGGGGATTTCTCCCACGCCAAAGGGGCCAGCCCCGAAAGCTGTGGCCAGCCCTCGGCGCCCACTGCCGCCGCTTCCACGGCACCACAGAGCCTGGGGCTGCGGGCTCACCGGTGCCGCCGAGGCCCCGACGTATGAGGCCCGCTCGGGGCCGTTTTTTGCCCGAAGCCGGCACGGGGCTTGCGAACGTCCGGCGATTTCTCCCACCCCAAAGGGGCCAGCCCCGAAACCTGTGGCCAGCCCTCGGCGCCCACTGCCGCCGCTTCCACGGCACCACAGAGCCTGGGGCTGCGGGCTCACCTGTGCCGCCTAGGCCCCGACGTATGAGGCCCGCTCGGGGGCGTTTTTTGCCCGAAGCCGGCACGGGGCTTACGAACGTCCGGGGATTTCTCCCACGCCAAAGGGGACAGCCCCGAAAGCTGTGGCCAGCCCTCGGCGCCCACTGCCGCCGCTTCCACGGCACCACAGAGCCTGGGGCTGCGGGCTCACCTGTGCCACCTATGACCCGACGTATGAGGCCCGCTCGGGGGCGTTTTTTGCCCGAAGCCGGCACGGGGCTTGCGAATGTCCGGCGATTTCTCCCACGCCAAAGGGGCCAGCCCCGAATGCTGTGGCCAGCCCTCGGCGCCCACTGCCGCCGCTTCCACGGCACCACAGAGCCTGGGGCTGCAGGCTCACCTGTGCCGCCTAGGCGCCGACGTATGACGACCGCTCGAGGGCGTTTTTTTTGCCCGAAGCCAGCACGGGGCTTGCGAACGTCCAGGGATTTCTCCCACGCCAAAGGGGCCAGCCCCGAAAGCTGTGGCCAGCCCTCGGCGCCCACTGCCGCCGCTTCCACGGCACCACAGAGCCTGGGGCTGCGGGCTCACCTGTGCCGCCGAGGCCCCGACGTATGAGGCCCGCTCGGCTGCGTTTTTTGCCCAAAGCCGGCACGGGGCTTGCGAACGTCCGGCGATTTCTCCCACGCTAAAGGGGCCAGCCCCGAAAGCTGTGGCCAGCCCTCGGCACCCACTGCCGCCGCTTCCACGGCACCACAGAGCCTGGGGCTGCGGGCTCACCTGTGCCGCCGAGGCCCCGATGTATGAGGCCCGCTCGGGGCCGTTTTTTGCCCGAAGCCGGCACGGGGCTTGCGAACGTCCGTGGATTTCTCCCACGCCAAAGGGGCCAGCCCTGAAAGCTGTGGCCAGCCCTCGGCGCCCACTGCCGCCACTTCCACGGCACCACAGAGCCTGGGGCTGCGGTCTCACCTGTGCCGCCGAGGCCCCGACGTATGAGGCCCGCTCGGGGCCGTTTTTTGCCCGAAGCCGGCACGGGGCTTGCGAACGTCCGGGGATTTCTCCCACGCCAAAGGGGCCAGCCCCGAAAGCTGTGGCCAGCCCTCGGCGCCCACTGCCGCCGCTTCCACGGCACCACAGAGCCTGGGGCTGCGGGCTCACCTGTGCCGCCGAGGCCCCGACGTATGAGGCCCGCTCGGGGCCGTTTTTTGCCCGAAGCCGGCACGGGGCTTGCGAACGTCCGGCGATTTCTCCCACGCCAAAGGGGCCAGCCCCGAAAGCTGTTGCCAGCCCTCGGCGCCCACTGCCGCCGCTTCCACGGCACCACAGAGCCTGGGGCTGCGGTCTCACCGGTGCCGCCGAGGCCCCGAAGTATGAGGACCGCTCGGGGGCGTTTTTTGCCCGAAGCCGGCACGGGGCTTGCGAACGTCCGGGGATTTCTCCCACGCCAAAGGGGCCAGCCCCGAAAGCTGTGGCCAGCCCTCGGCGCCCACTGCCGCCGCTTCCACGGCACCACAGAGCCTGGGGCTGCGGGCTCACCTGTGCCGCCTAGGCCCCGACGTATGACGACCGCTCGGGGCCGTTTTTTGCCCGAAGCCGGCACGGGGCTTGCGAACGTCCGGCGATTTCTCCCACGCCAAAGGGGCCAGCCCCGAAACCTGTGGCCAGCCCTCGGCGCCCACTGCTGCCGCTTCCACGGCACCACAGAGCCTGGGGCTGCAGTCTCACCTGTGCCGCCTAGGCCCCGACGTATGAGGCCCGCTCGGGGGCGTTTTTTGCCCGAAGCCGGCACGGGGCTTGCGAACGTCCGGTGATTTCTCCCACGCCAAAGGGGCCAGCCCCGAAAGCTGTGGCCAGCCCTCGGCGCCCACTGCCGCCGCTTCCACGGCACCACAGAGCCTGGGGCTGCGGGCTCACCTGTGCCGCCTAGGCCCCGACGTATGACGACCGCTCGGGGGCGTTTTTTACCCGAAGCCGGCACGGGGCTTGCGAACGTCCGGGGATTTCTCCCAAGCCAAAGGGGCCAGCCCCGAATGCTGTGGCCAGCCCTCGGCGCCCACTGCCGCCGCTTCCACGGCACAACAGAGCCTGGGGCTGCGGGCTCACCTGTGCCGCCTAGGCCCCGACGTATGAGGCCCGCTCGGGGCCGTTTTTTGCCCGAAGCCGGCACGGGGCTTGCGAACGTCCGGGGATTTCTCCCACGCCAAAGGGGCCAGCCCCGAAAGCTGTGGCCAGCCCTCGGCGCCCACTGCCGCCGCTTCCACGGCACCACAGAGCCTGGGGCTGCGGGCTCACCTGTGCCGCCGAGGCCCCGACGTATGAGGCCCGCTCGGGGCCGTTTTTTGCCCGAAGCCGGCACGGGGCTTGCGAACGTCCGGCGATTTCTCCCACCCCAAAGGGGCCAGCCCCGAAAGCTGTGGCCAGCCCTCGGCGCCCACTGCCGCCGCTTCCACGGCACCACAGAGCCTGGGGCTGCGGGCTCACCTGTGCCACCTATGACCCGACGTATGAGGCCCGCTCGGCTGCGTTTTTTGCCCGAAGCCGGCACGGGGCTTGCGAATGTCCGGCGATTTCTCCCACGCCAAAGGGGCCAGCCCCGAATGCTGTGGCCAGCCCTCGGCGCCCACTGCCGCCGCTTCCACGGCACCACAGAGCCTGGGGCTGCAGGCTCACCTGTGCCGCCTAGGCGCCGACGTATGACGACCGCTCGAGGGCGTTTTTTTGCCCGAAGCCAGCACGGGGCTTGCGAACGTCCAGGGATTTCTCCCACGCCAAAGGGGCCAGCCCCGAAAGCTGTGGCCAGCCCTCGGCGCCCACTGCCGCCGCTTCCACGGCACCACAGAGCCTGGGGCTGCGGGCTCACCTGTGCCGCCGAGGCCCCGACGTATGAGGCCCGCTCGGGGCCGTTTTTTGCCCGAAGCCGGCACGGGGCTTGCGAACGTCCGGGGATTTCTCCCACGCCAAAGGGGCCAGCCCTGAAAGCTGTGGCCAGCCCTCGGCGCCCACTGCCGCCGCTTCCACGGCACCACAGAGCCTGGGGCTGCGGGCTCACCTGTGCCGCCTAGGCCCCGACGTATGAGGCCCGCTCGGGGCCGTTTTTTGCCTGAAGCCGGCACGGGGCTTGCGAACGTCCGGCGATTTCTCCCACGCCAAAGGGGCCAGCCCCGAAAGCTGTGGCCAGCCCTCGGCACCCACTGCCGCCGCTTCCGCGGCACCACAGAGCCTGGGGCTGCGGGCTCACCTGTGCCGCCTAGGCCCCGACGTATGAGGCCCGCTCGGCTGCGTTTTTTGCCCAAAGCCGGCACGGGGCTTGCGAACGTCCGGCGATTTCTCCCACGCTAAAGGGGCCAGCCCCGAAAGCTGTGGCCAGCCCTCGGCACCCACTGCCGCCGCTTCCACGGCACCACAGAGCCTGGGGCTGCGGGCTCACCTGTGCCGCCGAGGCCCCGATGTATGAGGCCCGCTCGGGGCCGTTTTTTGCCCGAAGCCGGCACGGGGCTTGCGAACGTCCGTGGATTTCTCCCACGCCAAAGGGGCCAGCCCCGAAAGCTGTGGCCAGCCCTCGGCGCCCACTGCCGCCACTTCCACGGCACCACAGAGCCTGGGGCTGCGGTCTCACCTGTGCCGCCGAGGCCCCGACGTATGAGGCCCGCTCGGGGCCGTTTTTTGCCCGAAGCCGGCACGGGGCTTGCGAACGTCCGGCGATTTCTCCCACGCCAAAGGGGCCAGCCCCGAAAGCTGTGGCCAGCCCTCGGCGCCCACTGCCGCCGCTTCCACGGCACCACAGAGCCTGGGGCTGCGGTCTCACCGGTGCCGCCGAGGCCCCGAAGTATGAGGACCGCTCGGGGGCGTTTTTTGCCCGAAGCCGGCACGGGGCTTGCGAACGTCCGGGGATTTCTCCCACGCCAAAGGGGCCAGCCCCGAAAGCTGTGGCCAGCCCTCGGCGCCCACTGCCGCCGCTTCCACGGCACCACAGAGCCTGGGGCTGCGGGCTCACCTGTGCCGCCTAGGCCCCGACGTATGACGACCGCTCGGGGCCGTTTTTTGCCCGAAGCCGGCACGGGGCTTGCGAACGTCCGGCGATTTCTCCCACGCCAAAGGGGCCAGCCCCGAAACCTGTGGCCAGCCCTCGGCGCCCACTGCCGCCGCTTCCACGGCACCACAGAGCCTGGGGCTGCAGTCTCACCTGTGCCGCCTAGGCCCCGACGTATGAGGCCCGCTCGGGGGCGTTTTTTGCCCGAAGCCGGCACGGGGCTTGCGAACGTCCGGGGATTTCTCCCACGCCAAAGGGGCCAGCCCCGAAAGCTGTGGCCAGCCCTCGGCGCCCACTGCCGCCGCTTCCACGGCACCACAGAGCCTGGGGCTGCGGGCTCACCTGTGCCGCCTAGGCCCCGACGTATGACGACCGCTCGGGGGCGTTTTTTACCCGAAGCCGGCACGGGGCTTGCGAACGTCCGGGGATTTCTCCCACGCCAAAGGGGCCAGCCCCGAATGCTGTGGCCAGCCCTCGGCGCCCACTGCCGCCGCTTCCACGGCACCACAGAGCCTGGGGCTGCGGGCTCACCTGTGCCGCCTAGGCCCCGACGTATGAGGCCCGCTCGGGGGCGTTTTTTGCCCGAAGCCGGCACGGGGCTTGCGAACGTCCGGCGATTTCTCCCACGCCAAAGGGGCCAGCCCCGAATGCTGTGGCCAGCCCTCGGCGCCCACTGCCGCCGCTTCCACGGCACCACAGAGCCTGGGGCTGCGGGCTCACCTGTGCCGCCTAGGCCCCGACGTATGAGGCCCGCTCGGGGGCGTTTTTTGCCCGAAGCCGGCACGGGGCTTGCGAACGTCCGGCAATTTCTCCCACGCCAAAGGGGCCAGCCCCGAAAGCAGTGGCCAGCCCTCGGCGCCCACTGCCGCCGCTTCCACGGCACCACTGAGCCTGGGGCTGCGGGCTCACCTGTGCCGCCTAGGCCCCGACGTATGAGGCCCGCTCGGGGCCGTTTTTTGCCCGAAGCCGGCACGGGGCTTGCGAACGTCCGGGGATTTCTCCCACGCCAAAGGGGCCAGCCCCGAAAGCTGTGGCCAGCCCTCGGCGCCCACTGCCGCCGCTTCCACGGCACCACAGAGCCTGGGGCTGCGGTCTCACCGGTGCCGCCGAGGCCCCGACGTATGAGGCCCGCTCGGGGCCGTTTTTTGCCCGAAGCCGGCACGGGGCTTGCGAACGTCCGGCGATTTCTCCCACGCCAAAGGGGCCAGCCCCGAAAGCTGTGGCCAGCCCTCGGCGCCCACTGCCGCCGCTTCCACGGCACCACAGAGCCTGGGGCTGCGGGCTCACCTGTGCCGCCTAGGCCCCGACGTATGAGGCCCGCTCGGGGCCGTTTTTTGCCCGAAGCCGGCACGGGGCTTACGAACGTCCGGCCATTTCTCCCACGCCAAGGGGGCCAGCCCCGAAAGCTGTGGCCAGCCCTCGGCGCCCACTGCCGCCGCTTCCACGGCACCACAGAGCCTGGGGCTGCGGGCTCACCTGTGCCGCCTATGACCCGACGTATGAGGCCCGCTCGGGGGCGTTTTTTGCCCAAAGCCGGCACGGGGCTTGCGAATGTCCGGCGATTTCTCCCACGCCAAAGGGGCCAGCCCCGAATGCTGTGGCCAGCCCTCGGCGCCCACTGCCGCCGCTTCCACGGCACCACAGAGCCTGGGGCTGCAGGCTCACCTGTGCTGCCTAGGCGCCGACGTATGACGACCGCTCGAGGGCGTTTTTTTTGCCCGAAGCCAGCACGGGGCTTGCGAACGTCCAGGGATTTCTCCCACGCCAAAGGGGCCAGCCCCGAAAGCTGTGGCCAGCCCTCGGCGCCCACTGCCGCCGCTTCCACGGCACCACAGAGCCTGGGGCTGCGGGCTCACCTGTGCCGCCGAGGCCCCGACGTATGAGGCCCGCTCGGGGCCGTTTTTTGCCCGAAGCCGGCACGGGGCTTGCGAACGTCCGGGGATTTCTCCCACGCCAAAGGGGCCAGCCCCGAAAGCTGTGGCCAGCCCTCGGCACCCACTGCCGCCGCTTCCGCGGCACCACAGAGCCTGGGGCTGCAGGCTCACCTGTGCCGCCTAGGCCCCGACGTATGAGGCCCGCTCGGGGCCGTTTTTTGCCCGAAGCCGGCACGGGGCTTGCGAACGTCCGGGGATTTCTCCCACGCCAAAGGGGCCAGCCCCGAAACCTGTGGCCAGCCCTCGGCGCCCACTGCCGCCACTTCCACGGCACCACAGAGCCTGGGGCTGCGGGCTCACCTGTGCCGCCTAGGCCCCGACGTCCGAGGCCCGCTCGGGGCCGTTTTTTGCCCGAAGCCGGCACGGGGCTTGCGAACGTCCAGGGATTTCTCCCACGCCAAAGGGGCCAGCCCCGAAAGCTGTGGCCAGCCCTCGGCGCCCACTGCCGCCGCTTCCACGGCACCACAGAGCCTGGGGCTGCGGGCTCACCTGTGCCGCCTAGGCCCCGACGTATGAGGCCCGCTCGGGGACGTTTTTTGCCCGAAGCCGGCACGGGGCTTGCGAACGTCCGGCGATTTCTCCCACGCCAAAGGGGCCAGCCCCGAATGCTGTGGCCAGCCCTTGGCGCCCACTGCCGCCGCTTCCACGGCACCACAGAGCCTGGGGCTGCGGTGTCACCTGTGCCGCCGAGGCCCCGACGTATGAGGCCCGCTCAGGGGCGTTTTTTGCCCGAAGCCGGCACGGGGCTTGCGAACGTCCGGCAATTTCTCCCACGCCAAAGGGGCCAGCCCCGAAAGCAGTGGCCAGCCCTCGGCGCCCACTGCCGCCGCTTCCACGGCACCACAGAGCCTGGGGCTGCGGTGTCACCTGTGCCGCCGAGGCCCCGACGTATGAGGCCCGCTCGGAGCCGTTTTTTGCCCGAAGCCGGCACGGGGCTTGCGAACGTCCGGCCATTTCTCCCACGCCAAAGGGGCCAGCCCCGAAAGCTGTGGCCAGCCCTCGGCGCCCACTGCCGCCGCTTCCACGGCACCACAGAGCCTGGGGCTGCGGGCTCACCGGTGCCGCCGAGGCCCCGAAGTATGAGGCCCGCTCGGGGCCGTTTTTTGCCCGAAGCCGGCACGGGGCTTGCGAACGTCCGGCGATTTCTCCCACCCCAAAGGGGCCAGCCCCGAAAGCTGTGGCCAGCCCTCGGCGCCCACTGCCGCCGCTTCCACGGCACCACAGAGCCTGGGGCTGCGGGCTCACCTGTGCCGCCTAGGCCCCGACGTATGAGGCCCGCTCGGGGCCGTTTTTTGCCCGAAGCCGGCACGGGGCTTACGAACGTCCGGGGATTTCTCCCACGCCAAAGGGGCCAGCCCCGAAAGCTGTGGCCAGCCCTCGGCGCCCACTGCCGCCGCTTCCACGGCACCACAGAGCCTGGGGCTGCGGGCTCACCTGTGCCGCCTATGACCCGACGTATGAGGCCCGCTCGGGGGCGTTTTTTGCCCGAAGCCGGCACGGGGCTTGCGAATGTCCGGCCATTTCTCCCACGCCAAAGGGGCCAGCCCCGAATGCTCTGGCCAGCCCTCGGCGCCCACTGCCGCCACTTCCACGGCACCACAGAGCCTGGGGCTGCGGTCTCACCTGTGCCGCCTAGGCCCCGACGTATGAGGCACGCTCGGCGGCGTTTTTTGCCAAAAGCCGGCACGGGGCGTGCGAACGTCCGGCGATTTCTCCCACGCCAAAGGGGCCAGCCCCGAAAGCTGTGGCCAGCCCTCGGCGCCCACTGCCGCCGCTTCCACGGCACCACAGAGCCTGGGGCTGCGGGCTCACCTGTGCCGCCGAGGCCCCGACGTCCGAGGCCCGCTCGGGGCCGTTTTTTGCCCGAAGCCGGCACGGGGCTTGCGAACGTCCGGCGATTTCTCCCACGCCAAAGGGGCCAGCCCCAAAAGCTGTGGCCAGCCCTCGGTGCCCACTGCCGCCACTTCCACGGCACCACAGAGCCTGGGGCTGCGGGCTCACCTGTGCCGCCGAGGCCCCGACGTATGAGGCCCGCTCGGGGCCGTTTTTTGCCCGAAGCCGGCACGGGGCTTGCGAACGTCCGGCGATTTCTCCCACGCCAAAGGGGACAGCCCCGAAAGCTGTGGCCAGCCCTCGGCGCCCACTGCCGCCGCTTCCACGGCACCACAGAGCCTGGGGCTGCGGTGTCACCTGTGCCGCCTAGGCCCCGACGTATGAGGCCCGCTCGGGGCCGTTTTTTGCCCGAAGCCGGCACGGGGCTTGCGAACGTCCGGCGATTTCTCCCACGCCAAAGGGGCCAGCCCCGAAAGCTGTGGCCAGCCCTCGGCGCCCACTGCCGCCGCTTCCACGGCACCACAGAGCCTGGGGCTGCGGGCTCACCTGTGCCGCCTAGGCCCCGACGTATGAGGCCCGCTCGGCGGCGTTTTTTGCCCAAAGCCGGCACGGGGCTTGCGAACGTCCGGCGATTTCTCCCACGCCAAAGGGGCCAGCCCCGAAAGCTGTGGCCAGCCCTCGGCGCCCACTGCCGCCGCTTCCACGGCACCACAGAGCCTGGGGCTGCGGGCTCACCTGTGCCGCCTAGGCCCCGACGTATGAGGCCCGCTCGGGGCCGTTTTTTGCCCGAAGCCGGCACGGGGCTTGCGAACGTCCGGCGATTTCTCCCACGCCAAAGGGGCCAGCCCCGAAAGCTGTGGCCAGCCCTCGGCGCCCACTGCCGCCGCTTCCACGGCACCACAGAGCCTGGGGCTGCGGGCTCACCTGTGCCGCCTAGGCCCCGACGTATGAGGCCCGCTCGGGGACGTTTTTTGCCCGAAGCCGGCACGGGGCTTGCGAACGTCCGGGGATTTCTCCCACGCCAAAGGGGCCAGCCCCAAAAGCTGTGGCCAGCCCTCGGCACCCACTGCCGCCGCTTCCACGGCACCACAGAGCCTGGGGCTGCGGGCTCACCTGTGCCGCCTAGGCCCCGACGTATGAGGCCCGCTCGGGGCCGTTTTTTGCCCGAAGCCGGCACGGGGCTTGTGAACGTCCGGCGATTTCTCCCACGCCAAAGGGGCCAGCCCCGAAAGCTGTGGCCAGCCCTCGGCGCCCACTGCCGCCACTTCCACGGCACCACAGAGCCTGGGGCTGCGGTCTCACCGGTGCCGCCGAGGCCCCTACGTATGACGACCGCTCGGGGGCGTTTTTTGCCCGAAGCCGGCACGGGGCTTGCGAACGTCCGGCCATTTCTCCCACGCCAAGGGGGCCAGCCCCGAAAGCTGTGGCCAGCCCTCGGCGCCCACTGCCGCCGCTTCCACGGCACCACAGAGCCTGGGGCTGCGGGCTCACCGGTGCCGCCGAGGCCCTGACGTATGAGGCCCGCTCGGGGCCGTTTTTTGCCCGAAGCCGGCACGGGGCTTGCGAACGTCCGGCGATTTCTCCCACGCCAAAGGGGCCAGCCCCAAAAGCTGTGGCCAGCCCTCGGCGCCCACTGCCGCCGCTTCCACGGCACCACAGAGCCTGGGGCTGCGGGCTCACCTGTGCCGCCGAGGCCCCGACGTATGAGGCCCGCTCGGGGCCGTTTTTTGCCCGAAGCCGGCACGGGGCTTGCGAACGTCCGGCGATTTCTCCCACGCCAAAGGGGCCAGCCCCGAAAGCTGTGGCCAGCCCTCGGCGCCCACTGCCGCCGCTTCCACGGCACCACAGAGCCTGGGGCTGCGGTCTCACCGGTGCCGCCGAGGCCCCGAAGTATGAGGACCGCTCGGGGGCGTTTTTTGCCCGAAGCCGGCACGGGGCTTGCGAACGTCCGGGGATTTCTCCCACGCCAAAGGGGCCAGCCCCGAAACCTGTGGCCAGCCCTCGGCGCCCACTGCCGCCGCTTCCACGGCACCACAGAGCCTGGGGCTGCGGGCTCACCTGTGCCGCCGAGGCCCCGACGTATGACGACCGCTCGGGGGCGTTTTTTGCCCGAAGCCGGCACGGGGCTTGCGAACGTCCGGGGATTTCTCCCACGCCAAAGGGGCCAGCCCCGAAAGCTGTGGCCAGCCCTCGGCGCCCACTGCTGCCGCTTCCACGGCACCACAGAGCCTGGGGCTGCAGTCTCACCTGTGCCGCCTAGGCCCCGACGTATGAGGCCCGCTCGGGGGCGTTTTTTTGCCCGAAGCCGGCACGGGGCTTGCGAACGTCCGGGGATTTCTCCCACGCCAAAGGGGCCAGCCCCGAAAGCTGTGGCCAGCCCTCGGGGCCCACTGCCGCCGCTTCCACGGCACCACAGAGCCTGGGGCTGCGGGCTCACCTGTGCCGCCTAGGCCCCGACGTATGAGGCCCGCTCGGGGGCGTTTTTTGCCCGAAGCCGGCACGGGGCTTGCGAACGTCCGGCGATTTCTCCCACGCCAAAGGGGCCAGCCCCGAAAGCAGTGGCCAGCCCTCGGCGCCCACTGCCGCCGCTTCCACGGCACCACAGAGCCTGGGGCTGCGGTGTCACCTGTGCCGCCGAGGCCCCGACGTATGAGGCCCGCTCGGAGCCGTTTTTTGCCCGAAGCCGGCACGGGGCTTGCGAACGTCCGGCGATTTCTCCCACGCCAAGGGGGCCAGCCCCGAAAGCTGTGGCCAGCCCTCGGCGCCCACTGCCACCGCTTCCACGGCACCACAGAGCCTGGGGCTGCGGGCTCACCGGTGCCGCCGAGGCCCCTAAGTATGAGGCCCGCTCGGGGCCGTTTTTTGCCCGAAGCCGGCACGGGGCTTGCGAACGTCCGGCGATTTCTCCCACCCCAAAGGGGCCAGCCCCGAAACCTGTGGCCAGCCCTCGGCGCCCACTGCCGCCGCTTCCACGGCACCACAGAGCCTGGGGCTGCGGGCTCACCTGTGCCGCCTAGGCCCCGACGTATGAGGCCCGCTCGGGGCCGTTTTTTGCCCGAAGCCGGCACGGGGCTTACGAACGTCCGGGGATTTCTCCCACGCCAAAGGGGCCAGCCCCGAAAGCTGTGGCCAGCCCTCGGCGCCCACTGCCGCCGCTTCCACGGCACCACAGAGCCTGGGGCTGCGGGCTCACCTGTGCCGCCTATGACCCGACGTATGAGGCCCGCTCGGGGGCGTTTTTTTTGCCCGAAGCCAGCACGGGGCTTGCGAACGTCCAGGGATTTCTCCCACGCCAAAGGGGCCAGCCCCGAAAGCTGTGGCCAGCCCTCGGCGCCCACTGCCGCCGCTTCCACGGCACCACAGAGCCTGGGGCTGCGGGCTCACCTGTGCCGCCGAGGCCCCGACGTATGAGGCCCGCTCGGGGCCGTTTTTTGCCCGAAGCCGGCACGGGGCTTGCGAACGTCCGGCGATTTCTCCCACGCCAAAGGGGCCAGCCCCGAAACCTGTGGCCAGCCCTCGGCACCCACTGCCGCCGCTTCCGCGGCACCACAGAGCCTGGGGCTGCAGGCTCACCTGTGCCGCCTAGGCCCCGACGTATGACGACTGCTCGAGGGCGTTTTTTTGCCCGAAGCCAGCACGGGGCTTGCGAACGTCCAGGGATTTCTCCCACGCCAAAGGGGCCAGCCCCGAAAGCTGTGGCCAGCCCTCGGCGCCCACTGCCGCCGCTTCCACGGCACCACAGAGCCTGGGGCTGCGGGCTCACCTGTGCCGCCTAGGCCCCGACGTATGAGGCCCGCTCGGGGCCGTTTTTTGCCCGAAGCCGGCACGGGGCTTGCGAACGTCCGGCGATTTCTCCCACGCCAAAGGGGCCAGCCCCGAAACCTGTGGCCAGCCCTCGGCACCCACTGCCGCCGCTTCCGCGGCACCACAGAGCCTGGGGCTGCGGGCTCACCTGTGCCGCCTAGGCCCCGACGTATGAGGCCCGCTCGGCTGCGTTTTTTGCCCAAAGCCGGCACGGGGCTTGCGAACGTCCGGCGATTTCTCCCACGCTAAAGGGGCCAGCCCCGAAAGCTGTGGCCAGCCCTCGGCACCCACTGCCGCCGCTTCCACGGCACCACAGAGCCTGGGGCTGCGGGCTCACCTGTGCCGCCGAGGCCCCGATGTATGAGGCCCGCTCGGGGCCGTTTTTTGCCCGAAGCCGGCACGGGGCTTGCGAACGTCCGTGGATTTCTCCCACCCCAAAGGGGCCAGCCCCGAAAGCTGTGGCCAGCCCTCGGCGCCCACTGCCGCCACTTCCACGGCACCACAGAGCCTGGGGCTGCGGTCTCACCTGTGCCGCCTAGGCCCCGACGTATGAGGCCCGCTCGGGGCCGTTTTTTGCCCGAAGCCGGCACGGGGCTTGCGAACGTCCGGCGATTTCTCCCCCGCCAAAGGGGCCAGCCCCGAAAGCTGTGGCCAGCCCTCGGCGCCCACTGCCGCCGCTTCCACGGCACCACAGAGCCTGGGGCTGCGGGCTCACCTGTGCCGCCGAGGCCCCGACGTATGAGGCCCGCTCGGGGCCGTTTTTTGCCCGAAGCCGGCACGGGGCTTGCGAACGTCCGGCGATTTCTCCCACGCCAAAGGGGCCAGCCCCGAAAGCTGTTGCCAGCCCTCGGCGCCCACTGCCGCCGCTTCCACGGCACCACAGAGCCTGGGGCTGCGGTCTCACCGGTGCCGCCGAGGCCCCGAAGTATGAGGACCGCTCGGGGGCGTTTTTTGCCCGAAGCCGGCACGGGGCTTGCGAACGTCCGGCAATTTCTCCCACGCCAAAGGGGCCAGCCCCGAAAGCAGTGGCCAGCCCTCGGCGCCCACTGCCGCCGCTTCCACGGCACCACAGAGCCTGGGGCTGCTGGCTCACCGGTGCCGCCGAGGCCCCGACGTATGAGGCCCGCTCAGGGGCGTTTTTTGCCCGAAGCCGGCACGGGGCTTGCGAACGTCCGGCAATTTCTCCCACGCCAAAGGGGCCAGCCCCGAAAGCAGTGGCCAGCCCTCGGCGCCCACTGCCGCCGCTTCCACGGCACCACAGAGCCTGGGGCTGCGGTGTCACCTGTGCCGCCGAGGCCCCGACGTATGAGGCCCGCTCGGGGCCGTTTTTTGCCCGAAGCCGGCACGGGGCTTGCGAACGTCCGGCCATTTCTCCCACGCCAAAGGGGCCAGCCCCGAAAGCTGTGGCCAGCCCTCGGCGCCCACTGCCGCCGCTTCCACGGCACCACAGAGCCTGGGGCTGCGGGCTCACCGGTGCCGCCGAGGCCCCTAAGTATGAGGCCCGCTCGGGGCCGTTTTTTGCCCGAAGCCGGCACGGGGGCTTGCGAACGTCCGGCGATTTCTCCCACCCCAAAGGGGCCAGCCCCGAAACCTGTGGCCAGCCCTCGGCGCCCACTGCCGCCGCTTCCGCGGCACCACAGAGCCTGGGGCTGCGGGCTCACCTGTGCCGCCTAGGCCCCGACGTATGAGGCCCGCTCGGGGCCGTTTTTTGCCCGAAGCCGGCACGGGGCTTACGAACGTCCGGGGATTTCTCCCACGCCAAAGGGGCCAGCCCCGAAAGCTGTGGCCAGCCCTCGGCGCCCACTGCCGCCGCTTCCACGGCACCACAGAGCCTGGGGCTGCGGGCTCACCTGTGCCGCCGAGGCCCCGATGTATGAGGCCCGCTCGGGGCCGTTTTTTGCCCGAAGCCGGCACGGGGCTTGCGAACGTCCGTGGATTTCTCCCACGCCAAAGGGGCCAGCCCCGAAAGCTGTGGCCAGCCCTCGGCGCCCACTGCCGCCGCTTCCACGGCACCACAGAGCCTGGGGCTGCGGGCTCACCTGTGCCGCCTAGGCGCCGACGTATGACGACCGCTCGAGGGCGTTTTTTTTGCCCGAAGCCAGCACGGGGCTTGCGAACGTCCGGGGATTTCTCCCACGCCAAAGGGGCCAGCCCCAAAAGCTGTGGCCAGCCCTCGGCGCCCACTGCCGCCGCTTCCACGGCACCACAGAGCCTGGGGCTGCGGGCTCACCTGTGCCGCCGAGGCCCCGACGTATGAGGCCCGCTCGGGGCCGTTTTTTGCCCGAAGCCGGCACGGGGCTTGCGAACGTCCGGGGATTTCTCCCACGCCAAAGGGGCCAGCCCCGAAACCTGTTGCCAGCCCTCGGCACCCACTGCCGCCGCTTCCGCGGCACCACAGAGCCTGGGGCTGCAGGCTCACCGGTGCCGCCGAGGCCCCGAAGTATGAGGACCGCTCGGGGGCGTTTTTTGCCCGAAGCCGGCACGGGGCTTGCGAACGTCCGGGGATTTCTCCCACGCCAAAGGGGCCAGCCCCGAAACCTGTGGCCAGCCCTCGGCGCCCACTGCCGCCGCTTCCACGGCACCACAGAGCCTGGGGCTGCGGGCTCACCTGTGCCGCCTAGGCCCCGACGTATGACGACCGCTCGGGGGCGTTTTTTGCCCGAAGCCGGCACGGGGCTTGCGAACGTCCGGCGATTTCTCCCACGCCAAAGGGGCCAGCCCCGAAACCTGTGGCCAGCCCTCGGCGCCCACTGCTGCCGCTTCCACGGCACCACAGAGCCTGGGGCTGCAGTCTCACCTGTGCCGCCTAGGCCCCGACGTATGAGGCCCGCTCGGGGGCGTTTTTTGCCCGAAGCCGGCACGGGGCTTGCGAACGTCCGGGGATTTCTCCCACGCCAAAGGGGCCAGCCCCGAAAGCTGTGGCCAGCCCTCGGCGCCCACTGCCGCCACTTCCACGGCACCACAGAGCCTGGGGCTGCGGGCTCACCTGTGCCGCCTAGGCCCCGACGTATGACGACCGCTCGGGGCCGTTTTTTGCCCGAAGCCGGCACGGGGCTTGCGAACGTCCGGGGATTTCTCCCACGCCAAAGGGGCCAGCCCCGAATGCTGTGGCCAGCCCTCGGCGCCCACTGCCGCCGCTTCCACGGCACCACAGAGCCTGGGGCTGCGGGCTCACCTGTGCCGCCGAGGCCCCGACGTATGAGGCCCGCTCGGGGCCGTTTTTTGCCCGAAGCCGGCACGGGGCTTGCGAACGTCCGGCGATTTCTCCCACGCCAAAGGGGCCAGCCCCGAAAGCTGTGGCCAGCCCTCGGCACCCACTGCCGCCGCTTCCGCGGCACCACAGAGCCTGGGGCTGCGGGCTCACCTGTGCCGCCTAGGCGCCGACGTATGACGACCGCTCGAGGGCGTTTTTTTTGCCCGAAGCCAGCACGGGGCTTGCGAACGTCCGGGGATTTCTCCCACGCCAAAGGGGCCAGCCCCGAAAGCTGTGGCCAGCCCTCGGCGCCCACTGCCGCCGCTTCCACGGCACCACAGAGCCTGGGGCTGCGGGCTCACCTGTGCCGCCTAGGCCCCGACGTATGAGGCCCGCTCGGAGCCGTTTTTTGCCCGAAGCCGGCACGGGGCTTGCGAACGTCCGGCGATTTCTCCCACGCCAAAGGGGCCAGCCCCGAAAGCTGTGGCCAGCCCTCGGCACCCACTGCCGCCGCTTCCGCGGCACCACAGAGCCTGGGGCTGCGGTCTCACCTGTGCCGCCTAGGCCCCGACGTATGAGGCCCGCTCGGCTGCGTTTTTTGCCCAAAGCCGGCACGGGGCTTGCGAACGTCCGGCGATTTCTCCCACGCTAAAGGGGCCAGCCCCGAAAGCTGTGGCCAGCCCTCGGCGCCCACTGCCGCCGCTTCCACGGCACCACAGAGCCTGGGGCTGCGGTGTCACCTGTGCCGCCGAGGCCCCGACGTATGAGGCCCGCTCGGGGCCGTTTTTTGCCCGAAGCCGGCACGGGGCTTGCGAACGTCCGTGGATTTCTCCCACGCCAAAGGGGCCAGCCCCGAAAGCTGTGGCCAGCCCTCGGCGCCCACTGCCGCCGCTTCCACGGCACCACAGAGCCTGGGGCTGCGGTCTCACCTGTGCCGCCTAGGCCCCGACGTATGAGGCCCGCTCGGGGCCGTTTTTTGCCCGAAGCCGGCACGGGGCTTGCGAACGTCCGGGGATTTCTCCCACGCCAAAGGGGCCAGCCCCGAAAGCTGTGGCCAGCCCTCGGCGCCCACTGCCGCCACTTCCACGGCACCACAGAGCCTGGGGCTGCGGGCTCACCTGTGCCGCCTAGGCCCCAACGTATGAGGCACGCTCGGCGGCGTTTTTTGCCAAAAGCCGGCACGGGGCTTGCGAACGTCCGGCGATTTCTCCCACGCCAAAGGGGCCAGCCCCGAAAGCTGTGGCCAGCCCTCGGCGCCCACTGCCGCCGCTTCCACGGCACCACAGAGCCTGGGGCTGCGGGCTCACCTGTGCCGCCGAGGCCCCGACGTCCGAGGCCCGCTCGGGGCCGTTTTTTGCCCGAAGCCGGCACGGGGCTTGCGAACGTCCGGGGATTTCTCCCACGCCAAAGGGGCCAGCCCCAAAAGCTGTGGCCAGCCCTCGGTGCCCACTGCCGCCACTTCCACGGCACCACAGAGCCTGGGGCTGCGGTGTCACCGGTGCCGCCGAGGCCCCGACGTATGAGGCCCGCTCGGGGCCGTTTTTTGCCCGAAGCCGGCACGGGGCTTGCGAACGTCCGGGGATTTCTCCCACGCCAAAGGGGACAGCCCCGAAACCTGTGGCCAGCCCTCGGCGCCCACTGCCGCCGCTTCCACGGCACCACAGAGCCTGGGGCTGCGGGCTCACCTGTGCCGCCGAGGCCCCGACGTATGAGGCCCGCTCGGGGGCGTTTTTTACCCGAAGCCGGCACGGGGCTTGCGAACGTCCGGCGATTTCTCCCACGCCAAAGGGGCCAGCCCCGAAACCTGTGGCCAGCCCTCGGCGCCCACTGCCGCCGCTTCCGCGGCACCACAGAGCCTGGGGCTGCGGGCTCACCTGTGCCGCCTAGGCCCCGACGTATGAGGCCCGCTCGGGGCCGTTTTTTGCCCGAAGCCGGCACGGGGCTTGCGAACGTCCGGCGATTTCTCCCACGCCAAAGGAGCCAGCCCCGAAAGCTGTGGCCAGCCCTCGGCGCCCACTGCCGCCGCTTCCACGGCACCACAGAGCCTGGGGCTGCGGGCTCACCTGTGCCGCCTAGGCCCCGACGTATGAGGCCCGCTCGGGGCCGTTTTTTGCCCGAAGCCGGCACGGGGCTTGCGAACGTCCGGCGATTTCTCCCACGCCAAAGGGGCCAGCCCCGAATGCTGTGGCCAGCCCTCGGCGCCCACTGCCGCCGCTTCCACGGCACCACAGAGCCTGGGGCTGCGGTCTCACCTGTGCCGCCTAGGCCCCGACGTATGAGGCCCGCTCGGGGCCGTTTTTTGCCCGAAGCCGGCACGGGGCTTGCGAACGTCCGGGGATTTCTCCCACGCCAAAGGGGCCAGCCCCGAAAGCTGTGGCCAGCCCTCGGCGCCCACTGCCGCCGCTTCCACGGCACCACAGAGCCTGGGGCTGCGGTGTCACCTGTGCCGCCGAGGGCCCCGACGTATGAGGCCCGCTCGGGGCCGTTTTTTGCCCGAAGCCGGCACGGGGCTTGCGAACGTCCGGCAATTTCTCCCACGCCAAAGGGGCCAGCCCCGAAAGCTGTGGCCAGCCCTCGGCGCCCACTGCCGCCGCTTCCACGGCACCACAGAGCCTGGGGCTGCGGGCTCACCTGTGCCGCCTAGGCCCCGACGTATGAGGCCCGCTCGGCGGCGTTTTTTGCCCGAAGCCGGCACGGGGCTTGCGAACGTCCGGCGATTTCTCCCACGCCAAAGGGGCCAGCCCCGAAAGCTGTGGCCAGCCCTCGGCGCCCACTGCCGCCGCTTCCACGGCACCACAGAGCCTGGGGCTGCGGGCTCACCTGTGCCGCCTAGGCCCCGACGTATGAGGCCCGCTCGGGGCCGTTTTTTGCCCGAAGCCGGCACGGGGCTTACGAACGTCCGGGGATTTCTCCCACGCCAAAGGGGCCAGCCCCGAAAGCTGTGGCCAGCCCTCGGCACCCACTGCCGCCGCTTCCACGGCACCACAGAGCCTGGGGCTGCGGGCTCACCTGTGCCGCCTATGACCCGACGTATGAGGCCCGCTCGGGGCCGTTTTTTGCCCGAAGCCGGCACGGGGCTTGCGAACGTCCGGCGATTTCTCCCACGCCAAAGGGGCCAGCCCCAAAACCTGTGGCCAGCCCTCGGCGCCCACTGCCGCCGCTTCCACGGCACCACAGAGCCTGGGGCTGCGGGCTCACCTGTGCCGCCGAGGCCCCGACGTATGACGACCGCTCGAGGGCGTTTTTTTTGCCCGAAGCCAGCACGGGGCTTGCGAACGTCCAGGGATTTCTCCCACGCCAAAGGGGCCAGCCCCGAAAGCTGTGGCCAGCCCTCGGCGCCCACTGCCGCCGCTTCCACGGCACCACAGAGCCTGGGGCTGCGGGCTCACCTGTGCCGCCGAGGCCCCGACGTATGAGGCCCGCTCGGGGCCGTTTTTTGCCCGAAGCCGGCACGGGGCTTGCGAACGTCCGTGGATTTCTCCCACGCCAAAGGGGCCAGCCCCGAAAGCTGTGGCCAGCCCTCGGCACCCACTGCCGCCGCTTCCGCGGCACCACAGAGCCTGGGGCTGCGGGCTCACCTGTGCCGCCTAGGCGCCGACGTATGACGACCGCTCGAGGGCGTTTTTTTGCCCGAAGCCAGCACGGGGCTTGCGAACGTCCAGGGATTTCTCCCACGCCAAAGGGGACAGCCCCGAAACCTGTGGCCAGCCCTCGGCGCCCACTGCCGCCGCTTCCACGGCACCACAGAGCCTGGGGCTGCGGGCTCACCTGTGCCGCCGAGGCCCCGACGTATGAGGCCCGCTCGGGGCCGTTTTTTGCCCGAAGCCGGCACGGGGCTTGCGAACATCCGGGGATTTCTCCCACGCCAAAGGGGCCAGCCCCGAAAGCTGTGGCCAGCCCTCGGCACCCACTGCCGCCGCTTCCGCGGCACCACAGAGCCTGGGGCTGCAGGCTCACCTGTGCCGCCTAGGCCCCGACGTATGACGACCGCTCGAGGGCGTTTTTTTGCCCGAAGCCAGCACGGGGCTTGCGAACGTCCGGGGATTTCTCCCACGCCAAAGGGGCCAGCCCCGAAAGCTGTGGCCAGCCCTCGGCGCCCACTGCCGCCGCTTCCACGGCACCACAGAGCCTGGGGCTGCGGGCTCACCTGTGCCGCCTAGGCCCCGACGTATGAGGCCCGCTCGGAGCCGTTTTTTGCCAAAAGCCGGCACGGGGCTTGCGAACGTCCGGCGATTTCTCCCACGCCAAAGGGGCCAGCCCCGAAAGCTGTGGCCAGCCCTCGGCACCCACTGCCGCCGCTTCCGCGGCACCACAGAGCCTGGGGCTGCGGGCTCACCTGTGCCGCCTAGGCCCCGACGTATGAGGCCCGCTCGGCTGCGTTTTTTGCCCAAAGCCGGCACGGGGCTTGCGAACGTCCGGCGATTTCTCCCACGCTAAAGGGGCCAGCCCCGAAAGCTGTGGCCAGCCCTCGGCGCCCACTGCCGCCGCTTCCACGGCACCACAGAGCCTGGGGCTGCGGGCTCACCTGTGCCGCCTAGGCCCCGACGTATGAGGCCCGCTCGGGGCCGTTTTTTGCCCGAAGCCGGCACGGGGCTTGCGAACGTCCGGCGATTTCTCCCACGCCAAAGGGGCCAGCCCCGAATGCTGTGGCCAGCCCTCGGCGCCCACTGCCGCCGCTTCCACGGCACCACAGAGCCTGGGGCTGCGGTCTCACCTGTGCCGCCTAGGCCCCGACGTATGAGGCCCGCTCGGGGCCGTTTTTTGCCCGAAGCCGGCACGGGGCTTGCGAACGTCCGGGGATTTCTCCCACGCCAAAGGGGCCAGCCCCGAAAGCTGTGGCCAGCCCTCGGCGCCCACTGCCGCCGCTTCCACGGCACCACAGAGCCTGGGGCTGCGGTGTCACCTGTGCCGCCGAGGCCCCGACGTATGAGGCCCGCTCGGGGCCGTTTTTTGCCCGAAGCCGGCACGGGGCTTGCGAACGTCCGGCAATTTCTCCCACGCCAAAGGGGCCAGCCCCGAAACCTGTGGCCAGCCCTCGGCGCCCACTGCCGCCGCTTCCACGGCACCACAGAGCCTGGGGCTGCGGGCTCACCTGTGCCGCCTAGGCCCCGACGTATGAGGCCCGCTCGGCGGCGTTTTTTGCCCGAAGCCGGCACGGGGCTTGCGAACGTCCGGCGATTTCTCCCACGCCAAAGGGGCCAGCCCCGAAAGCTGTGGCCAGCCCTCGGCGCCCACTGCCGCTGCTTCCACGGCACCACAGAGCCTGGGGCTGCGGGCTCACCTGTGCCGCCTAGGCCCCGACGTATGAGGCCCGCTCGGGGCCGTTTTTTGCCCGAAGCCGGCACGGGGCTTGCGAACGTCCGGGGATTTCTCCCACGCCAAAGGGGCCAGCCCCGAAACCTGTGGCCAGCCCTCGGCGCCCACTGCCGTCGCTTCCACGGCACCACAGAGCCTGGGGCTGCGGGCTCACCTGTGCCGCCTAGGCCCCGACGTATGAGGCCCGCTCGGGGACGTTTTTTGCCCGAAGCCGGCACGGGGCTTGTGAACGTCCGGCGATTTCTCCCACGCCAAAGGGGCCAGCCCCGAAAGCTGTGGCCAGCCCTCGGCACCCACTGCCGCCGCTTCCACGGCACCACAGAGCCTGGGGCTGCAGACTCACCTGTGCCGCCGAGGCCCCGACGTCCGAGGCCCGCTCGGGGCCGTTTTTTGCCCGAAGCCGGCACGGGGCTTGCGAACGTCCGGGGATTTCTCCCACGCCAAAGGGGCCAGCCCCGAAAGCTGTGGCCAGCCCTCGGCGCCCACTGCCGCCGCTTCCACGGCACCACAGAGCCTGGGGCTGCGGGCTCACCTGTGCCGCCTAGGCCCCGACGTATGAGGCCCGCTCGGGGCCGTTTTTTGCCCGAAGCCGGCACGGGGCTTGCGAACGTCCGGCAATTTCTCCCACGCCAAGGGGGCCAGCCCCGAAACCTGTGGCCAGCCCTCGGCGCCCACTGCCGCCGCTTCCACGGCACCACAGAGCCTGGGGCTGCGGGCTCACCTGTGCCGCCTAGGCCCCGACGTATGAGGCCCGCTCGGCGGCGTTTTTTGCCCGAAGCCGGCACGGGGCTTGCGAACGTCCGGCGATTTCTCCCACGCCAAAGGGGCCAGCCCCGAAAGCTGTGGCCAGCCCTCGGCGCCCACTGCCGCTGCTTCCACGGCACCACAGAGCCTGGGGCTGCGGGCTCACCTGTGCCGCCTAGGCCCCGACGTATGAGGCCCGCTCGGGGCCGTTTTTTGCCCGAAGCCGGCACGGGGCTTGCGAACGTCCGGGGATTTCTCCCACGCCAAAGGGGCCAGCCCCGAAAGCTGTGGCCAGCCCTCGGCGCCCACTGCCGTCGCTTCCACGGCACCACAGAGCCTGGGGCTGCGGGCTCACCTGTGCCGCCTAGGCCCCGACGTATGAGGCCCGCTCGGGGACGTTTTTTGCCCGAAGCCGGCACGGGGCTTGTGAACGTCCGGCGATTTCTCCCACGCCAAAGGGGCCAGCCCCGAAAGCTGTGGCCAGCCCTCGGCACCCACTGCCGCCGCTTCCACGGCACCACAGAGCCTGGGGCTGCAGACTCACCTGTGCCGCCGAGGCCCCGACGTCCGAGGCCCGCTCGGGGCCGTTTTTTGCCCGAAGCCGGCACGGGGCTTGCGAACGTCCGGCCATTTCTCCCACGCCAAAGGGGCCAGCCCCGAAAGCTGTGGCCAGCCCTCGGCGCCCACTGCCGCCGCTTCCACGGCACCACAGAGCCTGGGGCTGCGGGCTCACCTGTGCCGCCGAGGCCCCGATGTATGAGGCCCGCTCGGGGCCGTTTTTTGCCCGAAGCCGGCACGGGGCTTGCGAACGTCCGTGGATTTCTCCCACGCCAAAGGGGCCAGCCCCGAAAGCTGTGGCCAGCCCTCGGCGCCCACTGCCGCCGCTTCCACGGCACCACAGAGCCTGGGGCTGCGGGCTCACCTGTGCCGCCTAGGCGCCGACGTATGACGACCGCTCGAGGGCGTTTTTTTTGCCCGAAGCCAGCACGGGGCTTGCGAACGTCCGGGGATTTCTCCCACGCCAAAGGGGCCAGCCCCGAAAGCTGTGGCCAGCCCTCGGCGCCCACTGCCGCCGCTTCCACGGCACCACAGAGCCTGGGGCTGCGGGCTCACCTGTGCCGCCGAGGCCCCGACGTATGAGGCCCGCTCGGGGCCGTTTTTTGCCCGAAGCCGGCACGGGGCTTGCGAACGTCCGGGGATTTCTCCCACGCCAAAGGGGCCAGCCCCGAAACCTGTTGCCAGCCCTCGGCACCCACTGCCGCCGCTTCCACGGCACCACAGAGCCTGGGGCTGCAGGCTCACCGGTGCCGCCGAGGCCCCGAAGTATGAGGACCGCTCGGGGGCGTTTTTTGCCCGAAGCCGGCACGGGGCTTGCGAACGTCCGGGGATTTCTCCCACGCCAAAGGGGCCAGCCCCGAAACCTGTGGCCAGCCCTCGGCGCCCACTGCCGTCGCTTCCACGGCACCACAGAGCCTGGGGCTGCGGGCTCACCTGTGCCGCCTAGGCCCCGACGTATGACGACCGCTCGGGGGCGTTTTTTGCCCGAAGCCGGCACGGGGCTTGCGAACGTCCGGCGATTTCTCCCACGCCAAAGGGGCCAGCCCCGAAACCTGTGGCCAGCCCTCGGCGCCCACTGCTGCCGCTTCCACGGCACCACAGAGCCTGGGGCTGCAGTCTCACCTGTGCCGCCTAGGCCCCGACGTATGAGGCCCGCTCGGAGCCGTTTTTTGCCCGAAGCCGGCACGGGGCTTGCGAACGTCCGGGGATTTCTCCCACGCCAAAGGGGCCAGCCCCGAAAGCTGTGGCCAGCCCTCGGCGCCCACTGCCGCCGCTTCCACGGCACCACAGAGCCTGGGGCTGCGGGCTCACCTGTGCCGCCTAGGCCCCGACGTATGACGACCGCTCGGGGGCGTTTTTTACCCGAAGCCGGCACGGGGCTTGCGAACGTCCGGCGATTTCTCCCACGCCAAAGGGGCCAGCCCCGAATGCTGTGGCCAGCATTCGGCGCCCACTGCCGCCGCTTCCACGGCACCACAGAGCCTGGGGCTGCGGGCTCACCTGTGCCGCCTAGGCCCCGACGTATGAGGCCCGCTCGGGGGCGTTTTTTGCCCGAAGCCGGCACGGGGCTTGCGAACGTCCGGCGATTTCTCCCACGCCAAAGGGGCCAGCCCCGAATGCTGTGGCCAGCCCTCGGCGCCCACTGCCGCCGCTTCCACGGCACCACAGAGCCTGGGGCTGCAGGCTCACCTGTGCCGCCTAGGCGCCGACGTATGACGACCGCTCGAGGGCGTTTTTTTGCCCGAAGCCAGCACGGGGCTTGCGAACGTCCAGGGATTTCTCCCACGCCAAAGGGGCCAGCCCCGAAAGCTGTGGCCAGCCCTCGGCGCCCACTGCCGCCGCTTCCACGGCACCACAGAGCCTGGGGCTGCGGGCTCACCTGTGCCGCTGAGGCCCCGACGTATGAGGCCCGCTCGGGGCCGTTTTTTGCCCGAAGCCGGCACGGGGCTTGCGAACGTCCGGGGATTTCTCCCACGCCAAAGGGGCCAGCCCCGAAAGCTGTGGCCAGCCCTCGGCACCCACTGCCGCCGCTTCCGCGGCACCACAGAGCCTGGGGCTGCAGGCTCACCTGTGCCGCCTAGGCCCCGACGTATGACGACCGCTCGAGGGCGTTTTTTTGCCCGAAGCCAGCACGGGGCTTGCGAACGTCCGGGGATTTCTCCCACGCCAAAGGGGCCAGCCCCGAAAGCTGTGGCCAGCCCTCGGCGCCCACTGCCGCCGCTTCCACGGCACCACAGAGCCTGGGGCTGCGGGCTCACCTGTGCCGCCTAGGCCCCGACGTATGACGACCGCTCGGAGCCGTTTTTTGCCCGAAGCCGGCACGGGGCTTGCGAACGTCCGGCGATTTCTCCCACGCCAAAGGGGCCAGCCCCGAAAGCTGTGGCCAGCCCTCGGCACCCACTGCCGCCGCTTCCGCGGCACCACAGAGCCTGGGGCTGCGGTCTCACCTGTGCCGCCTAGGCCCCGACGTATGAGGCCCGCTCGGCTGCGTTTTTTGCCCAAAGCCGGCACGGGGCTTGCGAACGTCCGGCGATTTCTCCCACGCTAAAGGGGCCAGCCCCGAAAGCTGTGGCCAGCCCTCGGCGCCCACTGCCGCCGCTTCCACGGCACCACAGAGCCTGGGGCTGCGGGCTCACCTGTGCCGCCTAGGCCCCGACGTATGAGGCCCGCTCGGGGGCGTTTTTTGCCCGAAGCCGGCACGGGGCTTGCGAACGTCCGGCGATTTCTCCCACGCCAAAGGGGCCAGCCCCGAATGCTGTGGCCAGCCCTCGGCGCCCACTGCCGCCGCTTCCACGGCACCACAGAGCCTGGGGCTGCAGGCTCACCTGTGCCGCCTAGGCGCCGACGTATGACGACCGCTCGAGGGCGTTTTTTTGCCCGAAGCCAGCACGGGGCTTGCGAACGTCCAGGGATTTCTCCCACGCCAAAGGGGCCAGCCCCGAAAGCTGTGGCCAGCCCTCGGCGCCCACTGCCGCCGCTTCCACGGCACCACAGAGCCTGGGGCTGCGGGCTCACCTGTGCCGCCGAGGCCCCGACGTATGAGGCCCGCTCGGGGCCGTTTTTTGCCCGAAGCCGGCACGGGGCTTGCGAACGTCCGGGGATTTCTCCCACGCCAAAGGGGCCAGCCCCGAAAGCTGTGGCCAGCCCTCGGCACCCACTGCCGCCGCTTCCGCGGCACCACAGAGCCTGGGGCTGCAGGCTCACCTGTGCCGCCTAGGCCCCGACGTATGACGACCGCTCGAGGGCGTTTTTTTGCCCGAAGCCAGCACGGGGCTTGCGAACGTCCGGGGATTTCTCCCACGCCAAAGGGGCCAGCCCCGAAAGCTGTGGCCAGCCCTCGGCGCCCACTGCCGCCGCTTCCACGGCACCACAGAGCCTGGGGCTGCGGTCTCACCTGTGCCGCCTAGGCCCCGACGTATGAGGCCCGCTCGGAGCCGTTTTTTGCCCGAAGCCGGCACGGGGCTTGCGAACGTCCGGCGATTTCTCCCACGCCAAAGGGGCCAGCCCCGAAAGCTGTGGCCAGCCCTCGGCACCCACTGCCGCCGCTTCCGCGGCACCACAGAGCCTGGGGCTGCGGGCTCACCTGTGCCGCCTAGGCCCCGACGTATGAGGCCCGCTCGGCTGCGTTTTTTGCCCAAAGCCGGCACGGGGCTTGCGAACGTCCGGCGATTTCTCCCACGCTAAAGGGGCCAGCCCCGAAAGCTGTGGCCAGCCCTCGGCGCCCACTGCCGCCGCTTCCACGGCACCACAGAGCCTGGGGCTGCGGGCTCACCTGTGCCGCCGAGGCCCCGACGTATGAGGCCCGCTCGGGGCCGTTTTTAGCCCGAAGCCGGCACGGGGCTTGCGAACGTCCGGCGATTTCTCCCACGCCAAATGGGCCAGCCCCGAAAGCTGTGGCCAGCCCTCGGCGCCCACTGCCGCCACTTCCACGGCACCACAGAGCCTGGGGCTGCGGTCTCACCTGTGCCGCCTAGGCCCCGACGTATGAGGCCCGCTCGGGGCCGTTTTTTGCCCGAAGCCGGCACGGGGCTTGCGAACGTCCGGCGATTTCTCCCACGCCAAAGGGGCCAGCCCCGAAAGCTGTGGCCAGCCCTCGGCGCCCACTGCCGCCACTTCCACGGCACCACAGAGCCTGGGGCTGCGGGCTCACCTGTGCCGCCTAGGCCCCAACGTATGAGGCACGCTCGGCGGCGTTTTTTGCCAAAAGCCGGCACGGGGCTTGCGAACGTCCGGCGATTTCTCCCACGCCAAAGGGGCCAGCCCCGAAAGCTGTGGCCAGCCCTCGGCGCCCACTGCCGCCGCTTCCACGGCACCACAGAGCCTGGGGCTGCGGGCTCACCTGTGCCGCCGAGGCCCCGACGTCCGAGGCCCGCTCGGGGCCGTTTTTTGCCCGAAGCCGGCACGGGGCTTGCGAACGTCCGGGGATTTCTCCCACGCCAAAGGGGCCAGCCCCAAAAGCTGTGGCCAGCCCTCGGTGCCCACTGCCGCCACTTCCACGGCACCACAGAGCCTGGGGCTGCGGTGTCACCGGTGCCGCCGAGGCCGCGACGTATGAGGCCCGCTCGGGGCCGTTTTTTGCCCGAAGCCGGCACGGGGCTTGCGAACGTCCGGCGATTTCTCCCACGCCAAAGGGGACAGCCCCGAAACCTGTGGCCAGCCCTCGGCGCCCACTGCCGCCGCTTCCACGGCACCACAGAGCCTGGGGCTGCGGGCTCACCTGTGCCGCCGAGGCCCCGACGTATGAGGCCCGCTCGGGGGCGTTTTTTACCCGAAGCCGGCACGGGGCTTGCGAACGTCCGGCGATTTCTCCCACGCCAAAGGGGCCAGCCCCGAAACCTGTGGCCAGCCCTCGGCGCCCACTGCCGCCGCTTCCGCGGCACCACAGAGCCTGGGGCTGCGGGCTCACCTGTGCCGCCTAGGCCCCGACGTATGAGGCCCGCTCGGCTGCGTTTTTTGCCCAAAGCCGGCACGGGGCTTGCGAACGTCCGGCGATTTCTCCCACGCCAAAGGAGCCAGCCCCGAAAGCTGTGGCCAGCCCTCGGCGCCCACTGCCGCCGCTTCCACGGCACCACAGAGCCTGGGGCTGCGGGCTCACCTGTGCCGCCTAGGCCCCGACGTATGAGGCCCGCTCGGGGCCGTTTTTTGCCCGAAGCCGGCACGGGGCTTGCGAACGTCCGGCGATTTCTCCCACGCCAAAGGGGCCAGCCCCGAATGCTGTGGCCAGCCCTCGGCGCCCACTGCCGCCGCTTCCACGGCACCACAGAGCCTGGGGCTGCGGTCTCACCTGTGCCGCCTAGGCCCCGACGTATGAGGCCCGCTCGGGGCCGTTTTTTGCCCGAAGCCGGCACGGGGCTTGCGAACGTCCGGGGATTTCTCCCACGCCAAAGGGGCCAGCCCCGAAAGCTGTGGCCAGCCCTCGGCGCCCACTGCCGCCGCTTCCACGGCACCACAGAGCCTGGGGCTGCGGTGTCACCTGTGCCGCCGAGGCCCCGACGTATGAGGCCCGCTCGGGGCCGTTTTTTGCCCGAAGCCGGCACGGGGCTTGCGAACGTCCGGCAATTTCTCCCACGCCAAAGGGGCCAGCCCCGAAAGCTGTGGCCAGCCCTCGGCGCCCACTGCCGCCGCTTCCACGGCACCACAGAGCCTGGGGCTGCGGGCTCACCTGTGCCGCCTAGGCCCCGACGTATGAGGCCCGCTCGGCGGCGTTTTTTGCCCGAAGCCGGCACGGGGCTTGCGAACGTCCGGCGATTTCTCCCACGCCAAAGGGGCCAGCCCCGAAAGCTGTGGCCAGCCCTCGGCGCCCACTGCCGCCGCTTCCACGGCACCACAGAGCCTGGGGCTGCGGGCTCACCTGTGCCGCCTAGGCCCCGACGTATGAGGCCCGCTCGGGGCCGTTTTTTGCCCGAAGCCGGCACGGGGCTTACGAACGTCCGGGGATTTCTCCCACGCCAAAGGGGCCAGCCCCGAAAGCTGTGGCCAGCCCTCGGCACCCACTGCCGCCGCATCCACGGCACCACAGAGCCTGGGGCTGCGGGCTCACCTGTGCCGCCTATGACCCGACGTATGAGGCCCGCTCGGGGCCGTTTTTTGCCCGAAGCCGGCACGGGGCTTGCGAACGTCCGGGGATTTCTCCCACGCCAAAGGGGCCAGCCCCAAAACCTGTGGCCAGCCCTCGGCGCCCACTGCCGCCGCTTCCACGGCACCACAGAGCCTGGGGCTGCGGGCTCACCTGTGCCGCCGAGGCCCCGACGTATGACGACCGCTCGAGGGCGTTTTTTTGCCCGAAGCCAGCACGGGGCTTGCGAACGTCCAGGGATTTCTCCCACGCCAAAGGGGCCAGCCCCGAAAGCTGTGGCCAGCCCTCGGCGCCCACTGCCGCCGCTTCCACGGCACCACAGAGCCTGGGGCTGCGGGCTCACCTGTGCCGCCGAGGCCCCGACGTATGAGGCCCGCTCGGGGCCGTTTTTTGCCCGAAGCCGGCACGGGGCTTGCGAACGTCCGGCGATTTCTTCCACGCCAAAGGGGCCAGCCCCGAAAGCTGTGGCCAGCCCTCGGCACCCACTGCCGCCGCTTCCGCGGCACCACAGAGCCTGGGGCTGCGGGCTCACCTGTGCCGCCTAGGCCCCGACGTATGACGACCGCTCGAGGGCGTTTTTTTGCCCGAAGCCAGCACGGGGCTTGCGAACGTCCAGGGATTTCTCCCACGCCAAAGGGGCCAGCCCCGAAAGCTGTGGCCAGCCCTCGGCGCCCACTGCCGCCGCTTCCACGGCACCACAGAGCCTGGGGCTGCGGGCTCACCTGTGCCGCCGAGGCCCCGACGTATGAGGCCCGCTCGGGGCCGTTTTTTGCCCGAAGCCGGCACGGGGCTTGCGAACGTCCGGGGATTTCTCCCACGCCAAAGGGGCCAGCCCCGAAAGCTGTGGCCAGCCCTCGGCACCCACTGCCGCCGCTTCCGCGGCACCACAGAGCCTGGGGCTGCAGGCTCACCTGTGCCGCCTAGGCCCCGACGTATGACGACCGCTCGAGGGCGTTTTTTTGCCCGAAGCCAGCACGGGGCTTGCGAACGTCCGGGGATTTCTCCCACGCCAAAGGGGCCAGCCCCGAAAGCTGTGGCCAGCCCTCGGCGCCCACTGCCGCCGCTTCCACGGCACCACAGAGCCTGGGGCTGCGGGCTCACCTGTGCCGCCTAGGCCCCGACGTATGAGGCCCGCTCGGAGCCGTTTTTTGCCCGAAGCCGGCACGGGGCTTGCGAACGTCCGGCGATTTCTCCCACGCCAAAGGGGCCAGCCCCGAAAGCTGTGGCCAGCCCTCGGCACCCACTGCCGCCGCTTCCGCGGCACCACAGAGCCTGGGGCTGCGGGCTCACCTGTGCCGCCTAGGCCCCGACGTATGAGGCCCGCTCGGGGGCGTTTTTTGCCCAAAGCCGGCACGGGGCTTGCGAACATCCGGCGATTTCTCCCACGCTAAAGGGGCCAGCCCCGAAACCTGTGGCCAGCCCTCGGCGCCCACTGCCGCCGCTTCCACGGCACCACAGAGCCTGGGGCTGCGGGCTCACCTGTGCCGCCGAGGCCCCGACGTATGAGGCCCGCTCGGGGCCGTTTTTTGCCCGAAGCCGGCACGGGGCTTGCGAACGTCCGGCGATTTCTCCCACGCCAAAGGGGCCAGCCCCGAAAGCTGTGGCCAGCCCTCGGCGCCCACTGCCGCCACTTCCACGGCACCACAGAGCCTGGGGCTGCGGTCTCACCTGTGCCGCCTAGGCCCCGACGTATGAGGCCCGCTCGGGGCCGTTTTTTGCCCGAAGCCGGCACGGGGCTTGCGAACGTCCGGCGATTTCTCCCACGCCAAAGGGGCCAGCCCCGAAAGCTGTGGCCAGCCCTCGGCGCCCACTGCCGCCACTTCCACGGCACCACAGAGCCTGGGGCTGCGGGCTCACCTGTGCCGCCTAGGCCCCAACGTATGAGGCACGCTCGGCGGCGTTTTTTGCCAAAAGCCGGCACGGGGCTTGCGAACGTCCGGCGATTTCTCCCACGCCAAAGGGGCCAGCCCCGAAAGCTGTGGCCAGCCCTCGGCGCCCACTGCCGCCGCTTCCACGGCACCACAGAGCCTGGGGCTGCGGGCTCACCTGTGCCGCCGAGGCCCCGACGTCCGAGGCCCGCTCGGGGCCGTTTTTTGCCCGAAGCCGGCACGGGGCTTGCGAACGTCCGGGGATTTCTCCCACGCCAAAGGGGCCAGCCCCAAAAGCTGTGGCCAGCCCTCGGTGCCCACTGCCGCCACTTCCACGGCACCACAGAGCCTGGGGCTGCGGTGTCACCGGTGCCGCCGAGGCCCCGACGTATGAGGCCCGCTCGGGGCCGTTTTTTGCCCGAAGCCGGCACGGGGCTTGCGAACGTCCGGCGATTTCTCCCACGCCAAAGGGGACAGCCCCGAAACCTGTGGCCAGCCCTCGGCGCCCACTGCCGCCGCTTCCACGGCACCACAGAGCCTGGGGCTGCGGGCTCACCTGTGCCGCCGAGGCCCCGACGTATGAGGCCCGCTCGGGGGCGTTTTTTACCCGAAGCCGGCACGGGGCTTGCGAACGTCCGGCGATTTCTCCCACGCCAAAGGGGCCAGCCCCGAAACCTGTGGCCAGCCCTCGGCGCCCACTGCCGCCGCTTCCGCGGCACCACAGAGCCTGGGGCTGCGGGCTCACCTGTGCCGCCTAGGCCCCGACGTATGAGGCCCGCTCGGGGCCGTTTTTTGCCCGAAGCCGGCACGGGGCTTGCGAACGTCCGGCGATTTCTCCCACGCCAAAGGAGCCAGCCCCGAAAGCTGTGGCCAGCCCTCGGCGCCCACTGCCGCCGCTTCCACGGCACCACAGAGCCTGGGGCTGCGGGCTCACCTGTGCCGCCTAGGCCCCGACGTATGAGGCCCGCTCGGGGCCGTTTTTTGCCCGAAGCCGGCACGGGGCTTGCGAACGTCCGGCGATTTCTCCCACGCCAAAGGGGCCAGCCCCGAATGCTGTGGCCAGCCCTCGGCGCCCACTGCCGCCGCTTCCACGGCACCACAGAGCCTGGGGCTGCGGTCTCACCTGTGCCGCCTAGGCCCCGACGTATGAGGCCCGCTCGGGGCCGTTTTTTGCCCGAAGCCGGCACGGGGCTTGCGAACGTCCGGCGATTTCTCCCACGCCAAAGGGGCCAGCCCCGAAAGCTGTGGCCAGCCCTCGGCGCCCACTGCCGCCGCTTCCACGGCACCACAGAGCCTGGGGCTGCGGTGTCACCTGTGCCGCCGAGGCCCCGACGTATGAGGCCCGCTCGGGGCCGTTTTTTGCCCGAAGCCGGCACGGGGCTTGCGAACGTCCGGCAATTTCTCCCACGCCAAAGGGGCCAGCCCCGAAACCTGTGGCCAGCCCTCGGCGCCCACTGCCGCCGCTTCCACGGCACCACAGAGCCTGGGGCTGCGGGCTCACCTGTGCCGCCTAGGCCCCGACGTATGAGGCCCGCTCGGCGGCGTTTTTTGCCCGAAGCCGGCACGGGGCTTGCGAACGTCCGGCGATTTCTCCCACGCCAAAGGGGCCAGCCCCGAAAGCTGTGGCCAGCCCTAGGCGCCCACTGCCGCTGCTTCCACGGCACCACAGAGCCTGGGGCTGCGGGCTCACCTGTGCCGCCTAGGCCCCGACGTATGAGGCCCGCTCGGGGCCGTTTTTTGCCCGAAGCCGGCACGGGGCTTGCGAACGTCCGGCGATTTCTCCCACGCCAAAGGGGCCAGACCCGAAACCTGTGGCCAGCCCTCGGCGCCCACTGCCGTCGCTTCCACGGCACCACAGAGCCTGGGGCTGCGGGCTCACCTGTGCCGCCTAGGCCCCGACGTATGAGGCCCGCTCGGGGACGTTTTTTGCCCGAAGCCGGCACGGGGCTTGTGAACGTCCGGCGATTTCTCCCACGCCAAAGGGGCCAGCCCCGAAAGCTGTGGCCAGCCCTCGGCACCCACTGCCGCCGCTTCCACGGCACCACAGAGCCTGGGGCTGCAGACTCACCTGTGCCGCCGAGGCCCCGACGTCCGAGGCCCGCTCGGGGCCGTTTTTTGCCCGAAGCCGGCACGGGGCTTGCGAACGTCCGGGGATTTCTCCCACGCCAAAGGGGCCAGCCCCGAAACCTGTGGCCAGCCCTCGGCGCCCACTGCCGCCGCTTCCACGGCACCACAGAGCCTGGGGCTGCGGTGTCACCTGTGCCGCCTAGGCCCCGACGTATGAGGCCCGCTCGGGGCCGTTTTTTGCCCGAAGCCGGCACGGGGCTTGCGAACGTCCAGCAATTTCTCCCACGCCAAAGGGGCCAGCCCCGAAACCTGTGGCCAGCCCTCGGCGCCCACTGCCGCCGCTTCCACGGCACCACAGAGCCTGGGGCTGCGGGCTCACCTGTGCCGCCTAGGCCCCGACGTATGAGGCCCGCTCGGCGGCGTTTTTTGCCCAAAGCCGGCACGGGGCTTGCGAACGTCCGGCGATTTCTCCCACGCCAAAGGGGCCAGCCCCGAAAGCTGTGGCCAGCCCTCGGCGCCCACTGCCGCTGCTTCCACGGCACCACAGAGCCTGGGGCTGCGGGCTCACCTGTGCCGCCTAGGCCCCGACGTATGAGGCCCGCTCGGGGCCGTTTTTTGCCCGAAGCCGGCACGGGGCTTGCGAACGTCCGGCGATTTCTCCCACGCCAAAGGGGCCAGCCCCGAAAGCTGTGGCCAGCCCTCGGCGCCCACTGCCGTCGCTTCCACGGCACCACAGAGCCTGGGGCTGCGGTCTCACCTGTGCCGCCTAGGCCCCGACGTATGAGGCCCGCTCGGGGCCGTTTTTTGCCCGAAGCCGGCACGGGGCTTGTGAACGTCCGGCGATTTCTCCCACGCCAAAGGGGCCAGCCCCGAAAGCTGTGGCCAGCCCTCGGCACCCACTGCCGCCGCTTCCACGGCACCACAGAGCCTGGGGCTGCAGACTCACCTGTGCCGCCGAGGCCCCGACGTCCGAGGCCCGCTCGGGGGCGTTTTTTGCCCGAAGCCGGCACGGGGCTTGCGAACGTCCGGCGATTTCTCCCACGCCAAAGGGGCCAGCCCCGAAACCTGTGGCCAGCCCTCGGCACCCACTGCCGCCGCTTCCACGGCACCACAGAGCCTGGGGCTGCGGTCTCACCTGTGCCGCCTAGGCCCCGACGTATGAGGCCCGCTCGGGGCCGTTTTTTGCCCGAAGCCGGCACGGGGCTTGCGAACGTCCGGCGATTTCTCCCACGCCAAAGGGGCCAGCCCCGAAACCTGTGGCCAGCCCTCGGCGCCCACTGCCGCCGCTTCCACGGCACCACAGAGCCTGGGGCTGCGGGCTCACCTGTGCCGCCTAGGCCCCAACGTATGAGGCACGCTCGGCGGCGTTTTTTGCCAAAAGCCGGCACGGGGCTTGCGAACGTCCGGCGATTTCTCCCACGCCAAAGGGGCCAGCCCCGAAACCTGTGGCCAGCCCTCGGCGCCCACTGCCGCCGCTTCCACGGCACCACAGAGCCTGGGGCTGCGGGCTCACCTGTGCCGCCGAGGCCCCGACGTCCGAGGCCCGCTCGGGGCCGTTTTTTACCCGAAGCCGGCACGGGGCTTGCAAACGTCCGGGGATTTCTCCCACGCCAAAGGGGCCAGCCCCAAAAGCTGTGGCCAGCCCTCGGTGCCCACTGCCGCCACTTCCACGGCACCACAGAGCCTGGGGCTGCGGTGTCACCTGTGCCGCCGAGGCCCCGACGTATGAGGCCCGCTCGGGGGCGTTTTTTACCCGAAGCCGGCACGGGGCTTGCGAACGTCCGGCGATTTCTCCCACGCCAAAGGGGCCAGCCCCGAAAGCTGTGGCCAGCCCTCGGCGCCCACTGCCGCCGCTTCCGCGGCACCACAGAGCCTGGGGCTGCGGGCTCACCTGTGCCGCCTAGGCCCCGACGTATGAGGCCCGCTCGGGGCCGTTTTTTGCCCGAAGCCGGCACGGGGCTTGCGAACGTCCGGCGATTTCTCCCACGCCAAAGGAGCCAGCCCCGAAAGCTGTGGCCAGCCCTCGGCGCCCACTGCCGCCGCTTCCACGGCACCACAGAGCCTGGGGCTGCGGGCTCACCTGTGCCGCCTAGGCCCCGACGTATGAGGCCCGCTCGGGGCCGTTTTTTGCCCGAAGCCGGCACGGGGCTTGCGAACGTCCGGCGATTTCTCCCACGCCAAAGGGGCCAGCCCCGAATGCTGTGGCCAGCCCTCGGCGCCCACTGCCGCCGCTTCCACGGCACCACAGAGCCTGGGGCTGCGGGCTCACCTGTGCCGCCTAGGCCCCGACGTATGAGGCCCGCTCGGGGCCGTTTTTTGCCCGAAGCCGGCACGGGGCTTGCGAACGTCCGGGGATTTCTCCCACGCCAAAGGGGCCAGCCCCGAAACCTGTGGCCAGCCCTCGGCGCCCACTGCCGCCGCTTCCACGGCACCACAGAGCCTGGGGCTGCGGTGTCACCTGTGCCGCCGAGGCCCCGACGTATGAGGCCCGCTCGGGGCCGTTTTTTGCCCGAAGCCGGCACGGGGCTTGCGAACGTCCGGCAATTTCTCCCACGCCAAAGGGGCCAGCCCCGAAACCTGTGGCCAGCCCTCGGCGCCCACTGCCGCCGCTTCCACGGCACCACAGAGCCTGGGGCTGCGGGCTCACCTGTGCCGCCTAGGCCCCGACGTATGAGGCCCGCTCGGGGCCGTTTTTTGCCCGAAGCCGGCACGGGGCTTGCGAACGTCCGGCAATTTCTCCCACGCCAAAGGGGCCAGCCCCGAAACCTGTGGCCAGCCCTCGGCGCCCACTGCCGCCGCTTCCACGGCACCACAGAGCCTGGGGCTGCGGGCTCACCTGTGCCGCCTAGGCCCCGACGTATGAGGCCCGCTCGGCGGCGTTTTTTGCCCGAAGCCGGCACGGGGCTTGCGAACGTCCGGCGATTTCTCCCACGCCAAAGGGGCCAGCCCCGAAAGCTGTGGCCAGCCCTCGGCGCCCACTGCCGCTGCTTCCACGGCACCACAGAGCCTGGGGCTGCGGGCTCACCTGTGCCGCCTAGGCCCCGACGTATGAGGCCCGCTCGGGGCCGTTTTTTGCCCGAAGCCGGCACGGGGCTTGCGAACGTCCGGCGATTTCTCCCACGCCAAAGGGGCCAGCCCCGAAAGCTGTGGCCAGCCCTCGGCGCCCACTGCCGTCGCTTCCACGGCACCACAGAGCCTGGGGCTGCGGGCTCACCTGTGCCGCCTAGGCCCCGACGTATGAGGCCCGCTCGGGGACGTTTTTTGCCCGAAGCCGGCACGGGGCTTGTGAACGTCCGGCGATTTCTCCCACGCCAAAGGGGCCAGCCCCGAAAGCTGTGGCCAGCCCTCGGCACCCACTGCCGCCGCTTCCACGGCACCACAGAGCCTGGGGCTGCAGACTCACCTGTGCCGCCGAGGCCCCGACGTCCGAGGCCCGCTCGGGGCCGTTTTTTGCCCGAAGCCGGCACGGGGCTTGCGAACGTCCGGCGATTTCTCCCACGCCAAAGGGGCCAGCCCCGAAAGCTGTGGCCAGCCCTCGGCGCCCACTGCCGCCGCTTCCACGGCACCACAGAGCCTGGGGCTGCGGTGTCACCTGTGCCGCCGAGGCCCCGACGTATGAGGCCCGCTCGGGGCCGTTTTTTGCCCGAAGCCGGCACGGGGCTTGCGAACGTCCGGCAATTTCTCCCACGCCAAAGGGGCCAGCCCCGAAACCTGTGGCCAGCCCTCGGCGCCCACTGCCGCCGCTTCCACGGCACCACAGAGCCTGGGGCTGCGGGCTCACCTGTGCCGCCTAGGCCCCGACGTATGAGGCCCGCTCGGCGGCGTTTTTTGCCCAAAGCCGGCACGGGGCTTGCGAACGTCCGGCGATTTCTCCCACGCCAAAGGGGCCAGCCCCGAAAGCTGTGGCCAGCCCTCGGCGCCCACTGCCGCTGCTTCCACGGCACCACAGAGCCTGGGGCTGCGGGCTCACCTGTGCCGCCTAGGCCCCGACGTATGAGGCCCGCTCGGGGCCGTTTTTTGCCCGAAGCCGGCACGGGGCTTGCGAACGTCCGGGGATTTCTCCCACGCCAAAGGGGCCAGCCCCGAAACCTGTGGCCAGCCCTCGGCGCCCACTGCCGTCGCTTCCACGGCACCACAGAGCCTGGGGCTGCGGGCTCACCTGTGCCGCCTAGGCCCCGACGTATGAGGCCCGCTCGGGGACGTTTTTTGCCCGAAGCCGGCACGGGGCTTGTGAACGTCCGGCGATTTCTCCCACGCCAAAGGGGCCAGCCCCGAAAGCTGTGGCCAGCCCTCGGCACCCACTGCCGCCGCTTCCACAGCACCACAGAGCCTGGGGCTGCAGACTCACCTCTGCCGCCGAGGCCCCGACGTCCGAGGCCCGCTCGGGGGCGTTTTTTGCCCGAAGCCGGCACGGGGCTTGCGAACGTCCGGGGATTTCTCCCACGCCAAAGGGGCCAGCCCCGAAAGCTGTGGCCAGCCCTCGGCGCCCACTGCCGCCGCTTCCACGGCACCACAGAGCCTGGGGCTGCGGGCTCACCTGTGCCGCCAAGGCCCCGACGTATGAGGCCCGCTCGGGGCCGTTTTTTGCCCGAAGCCGGCACGGGGCTTGCGAACGTCCGGCAATTTCTCCCACGCCAAAGGGGCCAGCCCCGAAAGCTGTGGCCAGCCCTCGGCGCCCACTGCCGCTGCTTCCACGGCACCACAGAGCCTGGGGCTGCGGGCTCACCTGTGCCACCTAGGCCCCGACGTATGAGGCCCGCTCGGGGCCGTTTTTTGCCTGAAGCCGGCACGGGGCTTGCGAACGTCCGGGGATTTCTCCCACGCCAAAGGGGCCAGCCCCGAAACCTGTGGCCAGCCCTCGGTGCCCACTGCCGCCGCTTCCACGGCACCACAGAGCCTGGGGCTGCGGTGTCACCGGTGCCGCCGAGGCCCCGACGTATGAGGCCCGCTCGGGGCCGTTTTTTGCCCGAAGCCGGCACGGGGCTTGCGAACGTCCGGCAATTTCTCCCACGCCAAAGGGGCCAGCCCCGAAACCTGTGGCCAGCCCTCGGCGCCCACTGCCGCCGCTTCCACGGCACCACAGAGCCTGGGGCTGCGGTCTCACCTGTGCCGCCTAGGCCCCGACGTATGAGGCCCGCTCGGCGGCGTTTTTTGCCCAAAGCCGGCACGGGGCTTGCGAACGTCCGGCGATTTCTCCCACGCCAAAGGGGCCAGCCCCGAAAGCTGTGGCCAGCCCTAGGCGCCCACTGCCGCCGCTTCCACGGCACCACAGAGCCTGGGGCTGCGGGCTCACCTGTGCCGCCTAGGCCCCGACGTATGAGGCCCGCTCGGGGCCGTTTTTTGCCCGAAGCCGGCACGGGGCTTGCGAACGTCCAGGGATTTCTCCCACGCCAAAGGGGCCAGCCCCGAATGCTGTGGCCAGCCCTCGGCGCCCACTGCCGCCGCTTCCACGGCACCACAGAGCCTGGGGCTGCGGGCTCACCTGTGCCGCCTAGGCCCCGACGTATGAGGCCCGCTCGGGGCCGTTTTTTGCCCGAAGCCGGCACGGGGCTTGCGAACGTCCGGCGATTTCTCCCACGCCAAAGGGGCCAGCCCCGAGTGCTGTGGCCAGCCCTCGGCGCCCACTGCCGCCGCTTCCACGGCACCACAGAGCCTGGGGCTGCGGACTCACCTGTGCCGCCGAGGCCCCGACGTATGAGGCCCGCTCAGGGGCGTTTTTTGCCCGAAGCCGGCACGGGGCTTGCGAACGTCCGGCAATTTCTCCCACGCCAAAGGGGCCAGCCCCGAAAGCAGTGGCCAGCCCTCGGCGCCCACTGCCGCCGCTTCCACGGCACCACAGAGCCTGGGGCTGCGGGCTCACCTGTGCCGCCTAGGCCCCGACGTATGAGGCCCGCTCGGGGGCGTTTTTTGCCCGAAGCCGGCACGGGGCTTGCGAACGTCCGGCAATTTCTCCCACGCCAAACGGGCCAGCCCCGAAAGCTGTGGCCAGCCCTCGGCGCCCACTGCCGCCGCTTCCACGGCACCACAGAGCCTGGGGCTGCGGGCTCACCGGTGCCGCCGAGGCCCCGAAGTATGAGGCCCGCTCGGGGCCGTTTTTTGCCCGAAGCCGGCACGGGGCTTGCGAACGTACGGCGATTTCTCCCACCCCAAAGGGGCCAGCCCCGAAACCTGTGGCCAGCCCTCGGCGCCCACTGCCGCCGCTTCCACGGCACCACAGAGCCTGGGGCTGCGGGCTCACCTGTGCCGCCTAGGCCCCGACGTATGAGGCCCGCTCGGGGCCGTTTTTTGCCCGAAGCCGGCACGGGGCTTACGAACGTCCGGGGATTTCTCCCACGCCAAAGGGGCCAGCCCCGAAAGCTGTGGCCAGCCCTCGGCACCCACTGCCGCCGCTTCCACGGCACCACAGAGCCTGGGGCTGCGGGCTCACCTGTGCCGCCTATGACCCGACGTATGAGGCCCGCTCGGGGCCGTTTTTTGCCCGAAGCCGGCACGGGGCTTGCGAACGTCCGGCGATTTCTCCCACGCCAAAGGGGCCAGCCCCGAAAGCTGTGGCCAGCCCTCGGCGCCCACTGCCGCCGCTTCCACGGCACCACAGAGCCTGGGGCTGCGGGCTCACCTGTGCCGCCGAGGCCCCGACGTATGACGACCGCTCGAGGGCGTTTTTTTGCCCGAAGCCAGCACGGGGCTTGCGAACGTCCAGGGATTTCTCCCACGCCAAAGGGGCCAGCCCCGAAAGCTGTGGCCAGCCCTCGGCGCCCACTGCCGCCGCTTCCACGGCACCACAGAGCCTGGGGCTGCGGGCTCACCTGTGCCGCCGAGGCCCCGACGTATGAGGCCCGCTCGGGGCCGTTTTTTGCCCGAAGCCGGCACACGGCTTGCGAACGTCCGGCGATTTCTCCCACGCCAAAGGGGCCAGCCCCGAAAGCTGTGGCCAGCCCTCGGCACCCACTGCCGCCGCTTCCGCGGCACCACAGAGCCTGGGGCTGCGGGCTCACCTGTGCCGCCTAGGCCCCGACGTATGAGGCCCGCTCGGCGGCGTTTTTTGCCCAAAGCCGGCACGGGGCTTGCAAACGTCCGGCGATTTCTCCCACGCTAAAGGGGCCAGCCCCAAAAGCTGTGGCCAGCCCTCGGCACCCACTGCCGCCGCTTCCACGGCACCACAGAGCCTGGGGCTGCGGGCTCACCTGTGCCGCCTACGCCCCGATGTATGAGGCCCGCTCGGGGCCGTTTTTTGCCCGAAGCCGGCACACGGCTTGCGAACGTCCGTGGATTTCTCCCACGCCAAAGGGGCCAGCCCCGAAAGCTGTGGCCAGCCCTCGGCGCCCACTGCCGCCACTTCCACGGCACCACAGAGCCTGGGGCTGCGGGCTCACCTGTGCCGCCTAGGCCCCGACGTATGAGGCCCGCTCGGGGACGTTTTTTGCCCGAAGCCGGCACGGGGCTTGCGAACGTCGGGGGATTTCTCCCACGCCAAAGGGGCCAGCCCCGAAAGCTGTGGCCAGCCCTCGGCGCCCACTGCCGCCACTTCCACGGCACCACAGAGCCTGGGGCTGCGGTCTCACCTGTGCCGCCTAGGCCCCGACGTATGAGGCACGCTCGGGGGCGTTTTTTGCCCGAAGCCGGCACGGGGCTTGCGAACGTCCGGCGATTTCTCCCACGCCAAAGGGGCCAGCCCCGAAAGCTGTGGCCAGCCCTCGGCGCCCACTGCCGCCGCTTCCACGGCACCACAGAGCCTGGGGCTGCGGGCTCACCTGTGCCGCCTAGGCCCCGACGTATGAGGCACGCTCGGGGCCGTTTTTTGCCCGAAGCCGGCACGGGGCTTGCGAACGTCCGGCGATTTCTCCCACGCCAAGGGGGCCAGCCCCGAAACCTGTGGCCAGCCCTCGGCGCCCACTGCCGCCACTTCCACGGCACCACAGAGCCTGGGGCTGCGGGCTCACCTGTGCCGCCTAGGCCCCGACGTATGAGGCCCGCTCGGCGGCGTTTTTTGCCCAAAGCCGGCACGGGGCTTGCGAACGTCCGGCGATTTCTCCCACGCCAAAGGGGCCAGCCCCGAAAGCTGTGGCCAGCCCTCGGCGCCCACTGCCGCCGCTTCCACGGCACCACAGAGCCTGGGGCTGCGGTGTCACCGGTGCCGCCGAGGCCCCGACGTCCGAGGCCCGCTCGGGGCCGGTTTTTGCCCGAAGCCGGCACGGGGCTTGCGAACGTCCGGCGATTTCTCCCACGCCAAAGGGGCCAGCCCCGAAAGCTGTGGCCAGCCCTCGGTGCCCACTGCCGCCACTTCCACGGCACCACAGAGCCTGGGGCTGCGGGCTCACCTGTGCCGCCGAGGCCCCGACGTATGAGGCCCGCTCGGGGCCGTTTTTTGCCCAAAGCCGGCACGGGGCTTGCGAACGTCCGGGGATTTCTCCCACGCCAAAGGGGCCAGCCCCGAAACCTGTGGCCAGCCCTCGGCGCCCACTGCCGCCACTTCCACGGCACCACAGAGCCTGGGGCTGCGGTCTCACCTGTGCCGCCTAGGCCCCGACGTATGAGGCCCGCTCGGGGCTGTTTTTTGCCCGAAGCCGGCACGGGGCTTGCGAACGTCTGGCGATTTCTCCCACGCCAAGGGGGCCAGCCCCGAAAGCTGTGGCCAGCCCTCGGCGCCCACTGCCGCCGCTTCCACGGCACCACAGAGCCTGGGGCTGCGGGCTCACCTGTGCCGCCGAGGCCCCGACGTATGAGGCCCGCTCGGGGCCGTTTTTTACCCGAAGCCGGCACGGGGCTTGCGAACGTCTGGCGATTTCTCCCACGCCAAAGGGGCCAGCCCTGAAACCTGTGGCCAGCCCTCGGCGCCCACTGCCGCCGCTTCCACGGCACCACAGAGCCTGGGGCTGCGGGCTCACCTGTGCCGCCTAGGCCCCGACGTATGAGGCCCGCTCGGGGGCGTTTTTTGCCCGAAGCCGGCACGGGGCTTGCGAACTTCCGGGGATTTCTCCCACGCCAAGGGGGCCAGCCCCGAAAGCTGTGGCCAGCCCTCGGCGCCCACTGCCGCCGCTTCCACGGCACCACAGAGCCTGGGGCTGCGGGCTCACCTGTGCCGCCGAGGCCCCGACGTATGAGGCCCGCTCAGGGGCGTTTTTTGCCCGAAGCCGGCACGGGGCTTGCGAACGTCCGGGGATTTCTCCCACGCCAAAGGGGCCAGCCCCGAAAGCTGTGGCCAGCCCTCGGCGCCCACTGCCGCCGCTTCCACGGCACCACAGAGCCTGGGGCTGCGGGCTCACCTGTGCCGCCGAGGCCCCGACGTATGAGGCCCGCTCGGGGCCGTTTGTTGCCCGAAGCCGGCACGGGGCTTGCGAACGTCCGGCGATTTCTCCCACGCCAAAGGGGCCAGCCCCGAAAGCTGTGGCCAGCCCTCGGCGCCCACTGCCGCCGCTTCCACGGCACCACAGAGCCTGGGGCTGCGGACTCACCTGTGCCGCCGAGGCCGCGACGTATGAGGCCCGCTCAGGGGCGTTTTTTGCCCGAAGCCGGCACGGGGCTTGCGAACGTCCGGGGATTTCTCCCACGCCAAAGGGGCCAGCCCCGAAACCTGTGGCCAGCCCCCGGCGCCCACTGCCGCCGCTTCCACGGCACCACTGAGCCTGGGGCTGCGGGCTCACCTGTGCCGCCTAGGCCCCGACGTATGAGGCCCACTCGGGGCCGTTTTTTGCCCGACGCCGGCACGGGGCTTGCGAACGTCCGGGGATTTCTCCCACGCCAAAGGGGCCAGCCCCGAAAGCTGTGGCCAGCCCTCGGCGCCCACTGCCGCCGCTTCCACGGCACCACAGAGCCTGGGGCTGCGGTCTCACCTGTGCCGCCTAGGCCCCGACGTATGAGGCCCGCTCGGGGCCGTTTTTTGCCCGAAGCCGGCACGGGGCTTGTGAACGTACGGCGATTTCTCCCACGCCAAAGGGGCCAGCCCCGAAAGCTGTGGCCAGCCCTCGGCACCCACTGCCGCCGCTTCCACGGCACCACAGAGCCTGGGGCTGCGGGCTCACCGGTGCCGCCTAGGCCCCGACGTATGAGGCCCGCTCGGCGGCGTTTTTTGCCCAAAGCCGGCACGGGGCTTGCGAACGTCCGGCGATTTCTCCCACGCCAAAGGGGCCAGCCCCGAAACCTGTGGCCAGCCCTCGGCGCCCACTGCCGCCGCTTCCACGGCACCACAGAGCCTGGGGCTGCGGTGTCAACTGTGCCGCCGAGGCCCCGACGTCCGAGGCCCGCTCGGGGCCGGTTTTTGCCCAAAGCCGGCACGGGGCTTGCGAACGTCCGGGGATTTCTCCCACGCCAAAGGGGCCAGCCCCGAAAGCTGTGGCCAGCCCTCGGCGCCCACTGCCGCCACTTCCACGGCACCACAGAGCCTGGGGCTGCGGTCTCACCTGTGCCGCCTAGGCCCCGACGTATGAGGCCCGCTCGGGGCCGTTTTTTGCCCGAAGCCGGCACGGGGCTTGCGAACGTCCGGCGATTTCTCCCACGCCAAGGGGGCCAGCCCCGAAAGCTGTGGCCAGCCCTCGGCGCCCACTGCCGCCGCTTCCACGGCACCACAGAGCCTGGGGCTGCGGGCTCACCTGTGCCGCCGAGGCCCCGACGTATGAGGCCCGCTCGGGGGCGTTTTTTACCCGAAGCCGGCACGGGGCTTGCGAACGTCCGGCGATTTCTCCCACGCCAAAGGGGCCAGCCCTGAAACCTGTGGCCAGCCCTCGGCGCCCACTGCCGCCGCTTCCACGGCACCACAGAGCCTGGGGCTGCGGGCTCACCTGTGCCGCCGTGGCCCCGACGTATGAGGCCCGCTCGGGGGCGTTTTTTGCCCGAAGCCGGCACGGGGCTTGCGAACGTCCGGGGATTTCTCCCACGCCAAAGGGGCCAGCCCCGAAAGCTGTGGCCAGCCCTCGGCGCCCACTGCCGCCACTTCCACGGCACCACAGAGCCTGGGGCTGCGGGCTCACCTGTGCCGCCGAGGCCCCGACGTATGAGGCCCGCTCGGGGGCGTTTGTTGCCCGAAGCCGGCACGGGGCTTGCGAACGTCCGGCGATTTCTCCCACGCCAAAGGGGCCAGCCCCGAAAGCTGTGGCCAGCCCTCGGCGCCCACTGCCGCCGCTTCCACGGCACCACAGAGCCTGGGGCTGCGGACTCACCTGTGCCGCCGAGGCCGCGACGTATGAGGCCCGCTCAGGGGCGTTTTTTGCCCGAAGCCGGCACGGGGCTTGCGAACGTCCGGCGATTTCTCCCACGCCAAAGGGGCCAGCCCCGAAACCTGTGGCCAGCCCTCGGCGCCCACTGCCGCCGCTTCCACGGCACCACTGAGCCTGGGGCTGCGGGCTCACCTGTGCCGCCTAGGCCCCGACGTATGAGGCCCACTCGGGGCCGTTTTTTGCCCGACGCCGGCACGGGGCTTGCGAACGTCCGGGGATTTCTCCCACGCCAAACGGGCCAGCCCCGAAAGCTGTGGCCAGCCCTCGGCGCCCACTGCCGCCGCTTCCACGGCACCACAGAGCCTGGGGCTGCGGGCTCACCTGTGCCGCCTAGGCCCCGACGTATGAGGCCCGCTCGGGGACGTTTTTTGCCCGAAGCCGGCACGGGGCTTGTGAACGTCCGGCGATTTCTCCCACGCCAAAGGGGCCAGCCCCGAAAGCTGTGGCCAGCCCTCGGCACCCACTGCCGCCGCTTCCACGGCACCACAGAGCCTGGGGCTGCGGGCTCACCTGTGCCGCCTAGGCCCCGACGTATGAGGCACGCTCGGGGCCGTTTTTTGCCCGAAGCCGGCACGGGGCTTGCGAACGTCCGGCGATTTCTCCCACGCCAAAGGGGCCAGCCCCGAAAGCTGTGGCCAGCCCTCGGCGCCCACTGCCGCCGCTTCCACGGCACCACAGAGCCTGGGGCTGCGGGCTCACCTGTGCCGCCTAGGCCCCTACGTATGACGACCGCTCGGGGGCGTTTTTTGCCCGAAGCCGGCACGGGGCTTGCGAACGTCCGGCCATTTCTCCCACGCCAAGGGGGCCAGCCCCGAAAGCTGTGGCCAGCCCTCGGCGCCCACTGCCGCCGCTTCCACGGCACCACAGAGCCTGGGGCTGCGGTGTCACCGGTGCCGCCGAGGCCCCGACGTATGAGGCCCGCTCGGGGCCGTTTTTTGCCCGAAGCCGGCAAGGGGCTTGCGAACGTCCGGCGATTTCTCCCACGCCAAAGGGGCCAGCCCCAAAAGCTGTGGCCAGCCCTCGGCGCCCACTGCCGCCGCTTCCACGGCACCACAGAGCCTGGGGCTGCGGGCTCACCGGTGCCGCCGAGGCCCCGAAGTATGAGGCCCGCTCGGGGCCGTTTTTTGCCCGAAGCCGGCACGGGGCTTGCGAACGTCCGGCGATTTCTCCCACGCCAAAGGGGCCAGCCCCGAAACCTGTGGCCAGCCCTCGGCGCCCACTGCCGCCGCTTCCACGGCACCACAGAGCCTGGGGCTGCGGGCTCACCTGTGCCGCCTAGGCCCCGACGTATGAGGCCCGCTCGGGGGCGTTTTTTGCCCGAAGCCGGCACGGGGCTTACGAACGTCCGGGGATTTCTCCCACGCCAAAGGGGCCAGCCCCGAAAGCTGTGGCCAGCCCTCGGCGCCCACTGCCGCCGCTTCCACGGCACCACTGAGCCTGGGGCTGCGGGCTCACCTGTGCCGCCTATGACCCGACGTATGAGGCCCGCTCGGGGCCGTTTTTTGCCCGAAGCCGGCACGGGGCTTGCGAACGTCCGGCGATTTCTCCCACGCCAAAGGGGCCAGCCCCGAATGCTGTGGCCAGCCCTCGGCGCCCACTGCCGCCGCTTCCACGGCACCACAGAGCCTGGGGCTGCAGGCTCACCTGTGCCGCCTAGGCCCCGACGTATGACGACCGCTCGAGGGCGTTTTTTTGCCCGAAGCCGGCACGGGGCTTGCGAACGTCCAGGGATTTCTCCCACGCCAAAGGGGCCAGCCCCGAAAGCTGTGGCCAGCCCTCGGCGCCCACTGCCGCCGCTTCCACGGCACCACAGAGCCTGGGGCTGCGGGCTCACCTCTGCCGCCGAGGCCCCGACGTATGAGGCCCGCTCGGGGCCGTTTTTTGCCCGAAGCCGGCACGGGGCTTGCGAACGTCCGGGGATTTCTCCCACGCCAAAGGGGCCAGCCCCGAAAGCTGTGGCCAGCCCTCGGCGCCCACTGCCGCCACTTCCACGGCACCACAGAGCCTGGGGCTGCGGTCTCACCTGTGCCGCCTAGGCCCCGACGTATGAGGCCCGCTCGGGGCCGTTTTTTGCCCGAAGCCGGCACGGGGCTTGCGAACGTCCGGCGATTTCTCCCACGCCAAGGGGGCCAGCCCCGAAAGCTGTGGCCAGCCCTCGGCGCCCACTGCCGCCGCTTCCACGGCACCACAGAGCCTGGGGCTGCGGGCTCACCTGTGCCGCCGAGGCCCCGACGTATGAGGCCCGCTCGGGGGCGTTTTTTACCCGAAGCCGGCACGGGGCTTGCGAACGTCCGGCGATTTCTCCCACGCCAAAGGGGCCAGCCCTGAAACCTGTGGCCAGCCCTCGGCGCCCACTGCCGCCGCTTCCACGGCACCACAGAGCCTGGGGCTGCGGGCTCACCTGTGCCGCCGTGGCCCCGACGTATGAGGCCCGCTCGGGGGCGTTTTTTGCCCGAAGCCGGCACGGGGCTTGCGAACGTCCGGGGATTTCTCCCACGCCAAAGGGGGCCAGCCCCGAAAGCTGTGGCCAGCCCTCGGCGCCCACTGCCGCCACTTCCACGGCACCACAGAGCCTGGGGCTGCGGGCTCACCTGTGCCGCCGAGGCCCCCGACGTATGAGGCCCGCTCGGGGCCGTTTCTTGCCCGACGCCGGCACGGGGCTTGCGAACGTCCGGGGATTTCTCCCACGCCAAACGGGCCAGCCCCGAAAGCTGTGGCCAGCCCTCGGCGCCCACTGCCGCCGCTTCCACGGCACCACAGAGCCTGGGGCTGCGGGCTCAGCTGTGCCGCCTAGGCCCCGACGTATGAGGCCCGCTCGGGGCCGTTTTTTGCCCGAAGCCGGCACGGGGCTTGTGAACGTCCGGCGATTTCTCCCACGCCAAAGGGGCCAGCCCCGAAAGCTGTGGCCAGCCCTCGGCACCCACTGCCGCCGCTTCCACGGCACCACAGAGCCTGGGGCTGCGGGCTCACCTGTGCCGCCTAGGCCCCGACGTATGAGGCACGCTCGGGGCCGTTTTTTGCCCGAAGCCGGCACGGGGCTTGCGAACGTCCGGCGATTTCTCCCACGCCAAAGGGGCCAGCCCCGAAAGCTGTGGCCAGCCCTCGGCGCCCACTGCCGCCGCTTCACGGCACCCAGAGCCTGGGGCTGCGGGCTCACCTGTGCCGCCTAGGCCCCTACGTATGACGACCGCTCGGGGCGTTTTTTGCCCGAAGCCGGCACGGGGCTTGCGAACGTCCGGCCATTTCTCCCACGCCAAGGGGGCCAGCCCCGAAAGCTGTGGCCAGCCCTCGGCGCCCACTGCCGCCGCTTCCACGGCACCACAGAGCCTGGGGCTGCGGGCTCACCGGTGCCGCCGAGGCCCCGAAGTATGAGGCCCGCTCGGGGCCGTTTTTTGCCCGAAGCCGGCACGGGGCTTGCGAACGTCCGGCGATTTCTCCCACGCCAAAGGGGCCAGCCCCAAAAGCTGTGGCCAGCCCTCGGCGCCCACTGCCGCCGCTTCCACGGCACCACAGAGCCTGGGGCTGCGGGCTCACCGGTGCCGCCGAGGCCCCGAAGTATGAGGCCCGCTCGGGGCCGTTTTTTGCCCGAAGCCGGCACGGGGCTTGCGAACGTCCGGCGATTTCTCCACGCCAAAGGGGCCAGCCCCGAAACCTGTGGCCAGCCCTCGGCGCCCACTGCCGCCGCTTCCACGGCACCACAGAGCCTGGGGCTGCGGGCTCACCTGTGCCCGCCTAGGCCCCGACGTATGAGGCCCGCTCGCCGGCGTTTTTTGCCCGAAGCCGGCACGGGGCTTACGAACGTCCGGGGATTTCTCCCACGCCAAAGGGGCCAGCCCCGAAAGCTGTGGCCAGCCCTCGGCGCCCACTGCCGCCGCTTCCACGGCACCACTGAGCCTGGGGCTGCGGGCTCACCTGTGCCGCCTATGACCCGACGTATGAGGCCCGCTCGGGGGCGTTTTTTGCCCGAAGCCGGCACGGGGCTTGCGAACGTCCGGCGATTTCTCCCACGCCAAAGGGGCCAGCCCCGAATGCTGTGGCCAGCCCTCGGCGCCCACTGCCGCCGCTTCCACGGCACCACAGAGCCTGGGGCTGCAGGCTCACCTGTGCCGCCTAGGCCCCGACGTATGACGACCGCTCGAGGGCGTTTTTTTTGCCCGAAGCCGGCAACGGGGCTTGCGAACGTCCAGGGATTTCTCCCACGCCAAAGGGCCAGCCCCGAAAGCTGTGGCCAGCCCTCGGCGCCCACTGCCGCCGCTTCCACGGCACCACAGAGCCTGGGGCTGCGGGCTCACCTGTGCCGCCGAGGCCCCGACGTATGAGGCCCGCTCGGGGCCGTTTTTTTGCCCGAAGCCGGCACGGGGCTTGCGAACGTCCGGGGATTTCTCCCACGCCAAAGGGGCCAGCCCCGAAAGCTGTGGCCAGCCCTCGGCACCCACTGCCGCCGCTTCCGCGGCACCACAGAGCCTGGGGCTGCGGGCTCACCTGTGCCGCCTAGGCCCCGACGTATGAGGCTCCGCTCGGCGGCGTTTTTTACCCGAAGCCGGCACGGGGCTTACGAACGTCCGGGGATTTCTCCCACGCCAAAGGGGCCAGCCCCGAAAGCTGTGGCCAGCCCTCGGCGCCCCACTGCCGCCGCTTCCACGGCACCACTGAGCCTGGGGCTGCGGGCTCACCTGTGCCGCCTATGACCCGACGTATGAGGCCCGCTCGGGGGCGTTTTTTGCCCGAAGCCGGCACGGGGCTTGCGAACGTCCGGCGATTTCTCCCACGCCAAAGGGGCCAGCCCCGAATGCTGTGGCCAGCCCTCGTCGCCCACTGCCGCCGCTTCCACGGCACCACAGAGCCTGGGGCTGCAGGCTCACCTGTGCCGCCTAGGCCCCGACGTATGACGACCGCCCGCTCGAGGGCGTTTTTTTGCCCGAAGCCGGCACGGGGCTTGCGAACGTCCAGGGATTTCTCCCACGCCAAAGGGGCCAGCCCCAAAAGCTGTGGCCAGCCCTCGGCGCCCACTGCCGCCGCTTCCACGGCACCACAGAGCCTGGGGCTGCGGGCTCACCTGTGCCGCCGAGGCCCCGACGTATGAGGCCCGCTCGGGGCCGTTTTTTTGCCCGAAGCCGGCACGGGGCTTGCGAACGTCCGGGGATTTCTCCCACGCCAAAGGGGCCAGCCCCCGAAAGCTGTGGCCAGCCCTCGGCACCCACTGCCGCCGCTTCCGCGGCACCACAGAGCCTGGGGCTGCGGGCTCACCTGTGCCGCCTAGGCCCCGACGTTATGAGGCCCGCTCGGCGGCGTTTTTTGCCCAAAGCCGGCACGGGGCTTGCGAACGTCCGGCGATTTCTCCCACGCTAAAGGGGCCAGCCCCAAAAGCTGTGGCCAGGCCCTCGGCACCCACTGCCGCCGCTTCCACGGCACCACAGAGCCCTGGGGCTGCGGGCTCACCTGTGCCGCCTACGCCCCGATGTATGAGGCCCCGCTCGGGGCCGTTTTTTGCCCGAAGCCGGCACACGGCTTGCGAACGTCGTGGATTTCTCCCACGCCAAAGGGGCCAGCCCCGAAACCTGTGGCCAGCCCTCGGCGCCCACTGCCGCCACTTCCACGGCACCACAGAGCCTGGGGCTGCGGGCTCACCTGTGCCGCCTAGGCCCCGACGTATGAGGCACGCTCGGGGGCGTTTTTTGCCCGAAGCCGGCACGGGGCTTGCGAACGTCCGGCGATTTCTCCCACGCCAAAGGGGCCAGCCCCGAAAGCTGTGGCCAGCCCTCGGCGCCCACTGCCGCCGCTTCCACGGCACCACAGAGCCTGGGGCTGCGGGCTCACCTGTGCCGCCTAGGCCCCGACGTATGAGGCCCCCGCTCGGGGCCGTTTTTTGCCACGAAGCCGGCACGGGGCTTGCGAACGTCCGGCGATATCTCCCACGCCAAAGGGGCCAGCCCCGAAAGCTGTGGCCAGCCCTCGGCACCCACTGCCGCCGCTTCCACGGCACCACAGAGCCTGGGGCTGCAGGCTCACCTGTGCCGCCGAGGCCCCGACGTATGAGGCCCGCTCGGGGCCGTTTTTTGCCCGAAGCCGGCACGGGGCTTGCGAACGTCCGGCGATTTCTCCCACGCCAAAGGGGCCAGCCCCGAAAGCTGTGGCCAGCCCTCGGTGCCCACTGCCGCCACTTCCACGGCACCACAGAGCCTGGGGCTGCGGGCTCACCTGTGCCGCCGAGGCCCCGACGTATGAGGCCCGCTCGGGGCCATTTTTTGCCCAAAGCCGGCACGGGGCTTGCGAACGTCCGGGGATTTCTCCACGCCAAAGGGGCCAGCCCCGAAACCTGTGGCCAGCCCTCGGCGCCCACTGCCGCCACTTCCACGGCACCACAGAGCCTGGGGCTGCGGTCTCACCTGTGCCGCCTAGGCCCCGACGTATGAGGCCCGCTCGGGGCCGTTTTTTGCCCGAAGCCGGCACGGGGCTTGCGAACGTCCGGCGATTTCTCCCACGCCAAAGGGGCCAGCCCCGAAAGCTGTGGCCAGCCCTCGGCGCCCACTGCCGCCGCTTCCACGGCACCACAGAGCCTGGGGCTGCGGACTCACCTGTGCCGCCGAGGCCGCGACGTATGAGGCCCGCTCAGGGGCGTTTTTTGCCCGAAGCCGGCACGGGGCTTGCGAACGTCCGGGGATTTCTCCCACGCCAAAGGGGCCAGCCCCGAAAGCTGTGGCCAGCCCTCGGCGCCCACTGCCGCCACTTCCACGGCACCACAGAGCCTGGGGCTGCGGGCTCACCTGTGCCGCCTAGGCCCCTACGTATGACGACCGCTCGGGGGGCGTTTTTTGCCCGAAAGCCGGCACGGGGCTTGCGAACGTCCGGCCATTTCTCCCACGCCAAGGGGGCCAGCCCCGAAAGCTGTGGCCAGCCCTCGGCGCCCACTGCCGCCGCTTCCACGGCACCACAGAGCCTGGGGCTGCGGTGTCACCGGTGCCGCCGAGGCCCCGACGTATGAGGCCCGCTCGGGGCCGTTTTTGCCCGAAGCCGGCACGGGGCTTGCGAACGTCCGGCGATTTCTCCCAGCGCCAAAGGGGCCAGCCCCAAAAGCTGTGGCCAGCCCTCGGCGCCCACTGCCGCCGCTTCCACGGCACCACAGAGCCTGGGGCTGCGGGCTCACCTGTGCCGCCGAGGCCCCGACTTATGAGGCCCGCTCGGGGCCGTTTTTTGCCCGAAGCCGGCACGGGGCTTGCGAACGTCCGGCGATTTCTCCCACGCCAAAGGGGCCAGCCCCGAAACCTGTGGGCCAGCCCTCGGCGCCCACTGCCGCCGCTTCCACGGCACCACAGAGCCTGGGGCAGCTGGCTCACCAGTGCCGCCGAGGCCCCGAAGTATGAGGACCGCTCGGGGGCGTTTTTTGCCCGAAGCCGGCACAGGGCTTTGCGAACGTCCGGGGATTTCTCCCACGCCAAAGGGGCCAGCCCCGAAACCTGTGGCCAGCCCTCGGCGCCCACTGCCGCCGCTTCCACGGCACCACAGAGCCTGGGGCTGCGGGCTCACCTGTGCCGCCTAGGCCCCGACGTATGAGGCCCGCTCGGGGCCGTTTTTTTGCCCGAAGCCGGCACGGGGCTTGCGAACGTCCGGCGATTTCTCCCACGCCAAGGGGGCCAGCCCCGAAAGCTGTGGCCAGCCCTCGGCGCCCACTGCCGCCGCTTCCACGGCACCACAGAGCCTGGGGCTGCGGTGTCACCGGTGCCGCCTAGGCCCCGACGTATGAGGCCCGCTCGGGGCCGTTTTTTGCCCGAAGCCGGCACGGGGCTTGCGAACGTCCGGCGATTTCTCCCACGCCAAAGGGCCAGCCCCGAAAGCTGTGGCCAGCCCTCGGCGCCCACTGCCGCCGCTTCCACGGCACCACAGAGCCTGGGGCTGCAGGCTCACCTGTGCCGCCTAGGCCCCGACGTATGACGACCGCTCGAGGGCGTTTTTTTGCCCGAAGCCAGCACGGGGCTTGCGAACGTCCAGGGATTTCTCCCACGCCAAAGGGGCCAGCCCCGAAAGCTGTGGCCAGCCCTCGGCGCCCACTGCCGCCGCTTCCACGGCACCACAGAGCCTGGGGCTGCGGGCTCACCTGTGCCGCCGAGGCCCCGACGTATGAGGCCCGCTCGGGGCCGTTTTTTGCCCGAAGCCGGCACGGGGCTTGCGAACGTCCGGCGATTTCTCCCACGCCAAAGGGGCCAGCCCCGAAAGCTGTGGCCAGCCCTCGGCACCCACTGCCGCCGCTTCCGCGGCACCACAGAGCCTGGGGCTGCGGGCTCACCTGTGCCGCCTAGGCCCCGACGTCCGAGGCCCGCTCGGGGCCTTTTTTTGCCCAAAGCCGGCACGGGGCTTGCAAACGTCCGGCGATTTCTCCCACGCTAAAGGGGCCATCCCCAAAAGCTGTGGCCAGCCCTCGGCACCCACTGCCGCCGCTTCCACGGCACCACAGAGCCTGGGGCTGCGGGCTCACCTGTGCCGCCTACGCCCCGATGTATGAGGCCCGCTCGGGGCCGATTTTTGCCCGAAGCCGGCACAGGGCTTGCGAACGTGCGTGGATTTCTCCCACGCCAAAGGGGCCAGCCCCGAAAGCTGTGGCCAGCCCTCGGCGCCCACTGCCGCCACTTCCACGGCACCACAGAGCCTGGGGCTGCGGGCTCACCTGTGCCGCCTAGGCCCCGACGTATGAGGCCCGCTCGGGGCCGTTTTTTGCCCGAAGCCGGCACGGGGCTTGCGAACGTCCGGGGATTTCTCCCACGCCAAAGGGGCCAGCCCCGAAAGCTGTGGCCAGCCCTCGGCGCCCACTGCCGCCACTTCCACGGCACCACAGAGCCTGGGGCTGCGGTCTCACCTGTGCCGCCTAGGCCCCGACGTATGAGGCACGCTCGGGGCCGTTTTTTGCCCGAAGCCGGCACGGGGCTTGCGAACGTCCGGTGATTTCTCCCACGCCAAAGGGGCCAGCCCCGAAAGCTGTGGCCAGCCCTCGGCGCCCACTGCCGCCGCTTCCACGGCACCACAGAGCCTGGGGCTGCGGGCTCACCTGTGCCGCCTAGGCCCCGACGTATGAGGCCCCGCTCGGGGCCGTTTTTTGCCCGAAGCCGGCACGGGGCTTGCGAACGTCCGGGGATTTCTCCCACGCCAAAGGGGCCAGCCCCGAAACCTGTGGCCAGCCCTCGGCGCCCACTGCCGCCGCTTCCACGGCACCACAGAGCCTGGGCCTGCGGTGTCACCGGTGCCGCCGAGGCCCCGACGTATGAGGCCCGCTCGGGGCCGCTTTTTGCCCGAAGCCGGCACGGGGCTTGCGAACGTCCGGGGATTTCTCCCACGCCAAAGTGGCCAGCCCCGAAAGCTGTGGCCAGCCCTCGGCGCCCACTGCCGCCGCTTCCACGGCACCACAGAGCCTGGGGCTGCGGGCTCACCTGTGCCGCCGTGGCCCCGACGTATGAGGCCCGCTCGGGGCCGTTTTTTGCCCGAAGCCGGCACGGGGCTTGCGAACGTCCGGCGATTTCTCCCACGCCAAAGGGGCCAGCCCCGAAACCTGTGGCCAGCCCTCGGCGCCCACTGCCGCCGCTTCCACGGCACCACAGAGCCTGGGGCTGTGGGCTCACCTGTGCCGCCTAGGCCCCGACGTATGAGGCCCGCTCGGGGCCGTTTTTTGCCCGAAGCCGGCACGGGGCTTGCGAACGTCCGGCGATTTCTCCCACGCCAAAGGGGCCAGCCCCGAAACCTGTGGCCAGCCCTCGGCGCCCACTGCCGCCGCTTCCACGGCACCACAGAGCCTGGGGCTGCGGGCTCACCTGTGCCGCCGAGGCCCCGACGTCCGAGGCCCGCTCGGGGCCGTTTTTTGCCCGAAGGCGGCACGGGGCTTGCGAACGTCCGGGGATTTCTCCCCCGCCAAAGGGGCCAGCCCCGAAACCTGTGGCCAGCCCTCGGCGCCCACTGCCGCCGCTTCCACGGCACCACAGAGCCTGGGGCTGCGGGCTCACCTGTGCCGCCGAGGCCCCGACGTATGAGGCCCGCTCGGGGACGTTTTTTGCCCGAAGCCGGCACGGGGCTTGCGAACGTCCGGCGATTTCTCCCACGCCAAAGTGGCCAGCCCCGAAAGCTGTTGCCAGCCCTCGGCGCCCACTGCCGCCGCTTCCACGGCACCACAGAGCCTGGGGCTGCTGGCTCACCGGTGCCGCCGAGGCCCCGAAGTATGAGGACCGCTCGGGGGCGTTTTTTGCCCGAAGCCGGCACGGGGCTTGCGAACGTCCGGGGATTTCTCCCACGCCAAACGGGCCAGCCCCGAAACCTGTGGCCAGCCCTCGGCGTCCACTGCCGCCGCTTCCACGGCACCACAGAGCCTGGGGCTGCGGGCTCACCTGTGCCGCCTAGGCCCCGACGTATGAGGCCTGCTCGGGGCCGTTTTTTGCCCGAAGCCGGCACACGGCTTGCGAACGTCCGGGGATTTCTCCCACGCCAAAGGGGCCAGCCCCGAAACCTGTGGCCAGCCCTCGGCGCCCACTGCCGCCGCTTCCACGGCACCACAGAGCCTGGGGCTGCGGTCTCACCTGTGCCGCCGAGGCCCCGACGTATGACGACCGCTCGGGGGCGTTTTTTTACCCGAAGCCGGCACGGGGCTTGCGAACGTCCGGGGATTTCTCCCACGCCAAAGGGGCCAGCCCCGAAAGCTGTGGCCAGCCCTCGGCGCCCACTGCCGCCGCTTCCACGGCACCACAGAGCCTGGGGCTGCAGGCTCACCTGTGCCACCTAGGCCCCGACGTATGACGACCGCTCGGGGGCGTTTTTTACCCGAAGCCGGCACGGGGCTTGCGAACGTCCAGGGATTTCTCCCACGCCAAAGGGGCCAGCCCCGAAAGCTGTGGCCAGCCCTCGGCGCCCACTGCCGCCGCTTCCACGGCACCACAGAGCCTGGGGCTGCGGGCTCACCTGTGCCGCCTAGGCCCCGACGTATGAGGCCCGCTCGGGGCCGTTTTTTGCCCGAAGCCGGCACGGGGCTTGCGAACGTCCGGCGATTTCTCCCACGCCAAAGGGGCCAGCCCCGAAAGCTGTGGCCAGCCCTCGGCACACACTGCCGCCGCTTCCGCGGCACCACAGAGCCTGGGGCTGCGGGCTCACCTGTGCCGCCTAGGCCCCGACGTATGAGGCCCGCTCGGGGCCGTTTTTTGCCCGAAGCCGGCACGGGGCTTGCGAACGTCCGGGGATTTCTCCCACGCCAAAGGGGCCAGCCCCGAAAGCTGTGGCCAGCCCTCGGCGCCCACTGCCGCCGCTTCCACGGCACCACAGAGCCTGGGGCTGCGGGCTCACCTGTGCCACCTAGGCCCCGACGTATGAGGCCCGCTCGGGGCCGTTTTTTGCCCGAAGCCGGCACGGGGCTTGCGAACGTCCGGGGATTTCTCCCACGCCAAACGGGCCAGCCCCGAAAGCTGTGGCCAGCCCTCCGCGCCCACTGCCGCCGCTTCCACGGCACCACAGAGCCTGGGGCTGCGGTCTCACCTGTGCCGCCGAGGCCCCGACGTATGAGGCCCGCTCGGGGCCGTTTTTTGCCCGAAGCCGGCACGGGGCTTGCGAACGTCCAGCAATTTCTCCCACGCCAAAGGGGCCAGCCCCGAAACCTGTGGCCAGCCCTCGGCGCCCACTGCCGCCGCTTCCACGGCACCACAGAGCCTGGGGCTGCGGTGTCACCGGTGCCGCCGAGGCCCCTGCGTATGACGACCGCTCGGGGGCGTTTTTTGCCCGAAGCTGGCACGGGGCTTGCGAACGTCCGGGGATTTCTCCCACGCCAAGGGGGCCAGCCCCGAAAGCTGTGGCCAGCCCTCGGCGCCCACTGCCGCCGCTTCCACGGCACCACAGAGCCTGGGGCTACGGGCTCACCTGTGCCGCCGAGGCCCCGACGTATGAGGCCCGCTCGGGGCCGTTTTTTGCCCGAAGCCGGCACGGGGCTTGCGAACGTCCGGGGATTTCTCCCACGCCAAAGGGGCCAGCCCCGAAAGCTGTGGCCAGCCCTCGGCGCCCACTGCCGCCGCTTCCACGGCACCACAGAGCCTGGGGCTGCGGGCTCACCTGTGCCGCCTAGGCCCCGACGTATGAGGCCCGCTCGGGGCCGTTTTTTGCCCGAAGCCGGCACGGGGCTTGCGAACGTCCGGGGATTTCTCCCACGCCAAAGGGGCCAGCCCCGAAAGCTGTGGCCAGCCCTCGGCGCCCACTGCCGCCGCTTCCACGGCACCACAGAGCCTGGGGCTGCGGTCTCACCTGTGCCGCCGAGGCCCCGACGTATGAGGCCCGCTCGGGGACGTTTTTTGCCCGAAGCCGGCACGGGGCTTGCGAACGTCCGGCGATTTCTCCCACGCCAAAGTGGCCAGCCCCGAAAGCTGTTGCCAGCCCTCGGCGCCCACTGCCGCCGCTTCCACGGCACCACAGAGCCTGGGGCTGCTGGCTCACCGGTGCCGCCGAGGCCCCGAAGTATGAGGACCGCTCGGGGGCGTTTTTTGCCCGAAGCCGGCACGGGGCTTGCGAACGTCCGGGGATTTCTCCCACGCCAAACGGGCCAGCCCCGAAACCTGTGGCCAGCCCTCGGCGTCCACTGCCGCCGCTTCCACGGCACCACAGAGCCTGGGGCTGCGGGCTCACCTGTGCCGCCTAGGCCCCGACGTATGAGGCCTGCTCGGGGCCGTTTTTTGCCCAAAGCCGGCACGGGGCTTGCGAACGTCCGGGGATTTCTCCCACGCCAAAGGGGCCAGCCCCGAAAGCTGTGGCCAGCCCTCGGCGCCCACTGCCGCCGCTTCCACGGCACCACAGAGCCTGGGGCTGCGGTCTCACCTGTGCCGCCGAGGCCCCGACGTATGACGACCGCTCGGGGGCGTTTTTTACCCGAAGCCGGCACGGGGCTTGCGAACGTCCGGGGATTTCTCCCACGCCAAAGGGGCCAGCCCCGAAAGCTGTGGCCAGCCCTCGGCGCCCACTGCCGCCGCTTCCACGGCACCACAGAGCCTGGGGCTGCAGGCTCACCTGTGCCGCCTAGGCCCCGACGTATGACGACCGCTCGGGGGCGTTTTTTGCCCGAAGCCGGCACGGGGCTTGCGAACGTCCAGGGATTTCTCCCACGCCAAAGGGGCCAGCCCCGAAAGCTGTGGCCAGCCCTCGGCGCCCACTGCCGCCGCTTCCACGGCACCACAGAGCCTGGGGCTGCGGGCTCACCTGTGCCGCCTAGGCCCCGACGTATGAGGCCCGCTCGGGGCCGTTTTTTGCCCGAAGCCGGCACGGGGCTTGCGAACGTCCGGCGATTTCTCCCACGCCAAAGGGGCCAGCCCCGAAAGCTGTGGCCAGCCCTCGGCACCCACTGCCGCCGCTTCCGCGGCACCACAGAGCCTGGGGCTGCGGGCTCACCTGTGCCGCCTAGGCCCCGACGTATGACGACCGCTCGGGGCCGTTTTTTGCCCGAAGCCGGCACGGGGCTTGCGAACGTCCGGGGATTTCTCCCACGCCAAACGGGCCAGCCCCGAAAGCTGTGGCCAGCCCTCCGCGCTCACTGCCGCCGCTTCCACGGCACCACAGAGCCTGGGGCTGCGGGCTCACCTGTGCCGCCGAGGCCCCGACGTATGAGGCCCTCTCGGGGCCGTTTTTTGCCCGAAGCCGGCACGGGGCTTGCGAACGTCCAGCAATTTCTCCCACGCCAAAGGGGCCAGCCCCGAAAGCTGTGGCCAGCCCTCGGCGCCCACTGCCGCCGCTTCCACGGCACCACAGAGCCTGGGGCTGCGGTGTCACCGGTGCCGCCGAGGCCCCTGCGTATGACGACCGCTCGGGGCCGTTTTTTGCCCGAAGCTGGCACGGGGCTTGCGAACGTCCGGGGATTTCTCCCACGCCAAAGGGGCCAGCCCCGAAACCTGTGGCCAGCCCTCGGCGCCCACTGCCGCCGCTTCCACGGCACCACAGAGCCTGGGGCTGCGGTCTCACCTGTGCCGCCGAGGCCCCGACGTATGACGACCGCTCGGGGGCGTTTTTTACCCGAAGCCGGCACGGGGCTTGCGAACGTCCGGGGATTTCTCCCACGCCAAAGGGGCCAGCCCCGAAAGCTGTGGCCAGCCCTCGGCGCCCACTGCCGCCGCTTCCACGGCACCACAGAGCCTGGGGCTGCAGGCTCACCTGTGCCACCTAGGCCCCGACGTATGACGACCGCTCGGGGGCGTTTTTTACCCGAAGCCGGCACGGGGCTTGCGAACGTCCAGGGATTTCTCCCACGCCAAAGGGGCCAGCCCCGAAAGCTGTGGCCAGCCCTCGGCGCCCACTGCCGCCGCTTCCACGGCACCACAGAGCCTGGGGCTGCGGGCTCACCTGTGCCGCCTAGGCCCCGACGTATGAGGCCCGCTCGGGGCCGTTTTTTGCCCGAAGCCGGCACGGGGCTTGCGAACGTCCGGCGATTTCTCCCACGCCAAAGGGGCCAGCCCCGAAAGCTGTGGCCAGCCCTCGGCACACACTGCCGCCGCTTCCGCGGCACCACAGAGCCTGGGGCTGCGGGCTCACCTGTGCCGCCTAGGCCCCGACGTATGAGGCCCGCTCGGGGCCGTTTTTTGCCCGAAGCCGGCACGGGGCTTGCGAACGTCCGGGGATTTCTCCCACGCCAAAGGGGCCAGCCCCGAAAGCTGTGGCCAGCCCTCGGCGCCCACTGCCGCCGCTTCCACGGCACCACAGAGCCTGGGGCTGCGGGCTCACCTGTGCCACCTAGGCCCCGACGTATGAGGCCCGCTCGGGGCCGTTTTTTGCCCGAAGCCGGCACGGGGCTTGCGAACGTCCGGGGATTTCTCCCACGCCAAACGGGCCAGCCCCGAAAGCTGTGGCCAGCCCTCCGCGCCCACTGCCGCCGCTTCCACGGCACCACAGAGCCTGGGGCTGCGGTCTCACCTGTGCCGCCGAGGCCCCGACGTATGAGGCCCGCTCGGGGCCGTTTTTTGCCCGAAGCCGGCACGGGGCTTGCGAACGTCCAGCAATTTCTCCCACGCCAAAGGGGCCAGCCCCGAAACCTGTGGCCAGCCCTCGGCGCCCACTGCCGCCGCTTCCACGGCACCACAGAGCCTGGGGCTGCGGTGTCACCGGTGCCGCCGAGGCCCCTGCGTATGACGACCGCTCGGGGGCGTTTTTTGCCCGAAGCTGGCACGGGGCTTGCGAACGTCCGGGGATTTCTCCCACGCCAAGGGGGCCAGCCCCGAAAGCTGTGGCCAGCCCTCGGCGCCCACTGCCGCCGCTTCCACGGCACCACAGAGCCTGGGGCTACGGGCTCACCTGTGCCGCCGAGGCCCCGACGTATGAGGCCCGCTCGGGGCCGTTTTTTGCCCGAAGCCGGCACGGGGCTTGCGAACGTCCGGGGATTTCTCCCACGCCAAAGGGGCCAGCCCCGAAAGCTGTGGCCAGCCCTCGGCGCCCACTGCCGCCGCTTCCACGGCACCACAGAGCCTGGGGCTGCGGGCTCACCTGTGCCGCCTAGGCCCCGACGTATGAGGCCCGCTCGGGGCCGTTTTTTGCCCGAAGCCGGCACGGGGCTTGCGAACGTCCGGGGATTTCTCCCACGCCAAAGGGGCCAGCCCCGAAAGCTGTGGCCAGCCCTCGGCGCCCACTGCCGCCGCTTCCACGGCACCACAGAGCCTGGGGCTGCGGTCTCACCTGTGCCGCCGAGGCCCCGACGTATGAGGCCCGCTCGGGGACGTTTTTTGCCCGAAGCCGGCACGGGGCTTGCGAACGTCCGGCGATTTCTCCCACGCCAAAGTGGCCAGCCCCGAAAGCTGTTGCCAGCCCTCGGCGCCCACTGCCGCCGCTTCCACGGCACCACAGAGCCTGGGGCTGCTGGCTCACCGGTGCCGCCGAGGCCCCGAAGTATGAGGACCGCTCGGGGGCGTTTTTTGCCCGAAGCCGGCACGGGGCTTGCGAACGTCCGGGGATTTCTCCCACGCCAAACGGGCCAGCCCCGAAACCTGTGGCCAGCCCTCGGCGTCCACTGCCGCCGCTTCCACGGCACCACAGAGCCTGGGGCTGCGGGCTCACCTGTGCCGCCTAGGCCCCGACGTATGAGGCCTGCTCGGGGCCGTTTTTTGCCCAAAGCCGGCACGGGGCTTGCGAACGTCCGGGGATTTCTCCCACGCCAAAGGGGCCAGCCCCGAAAGCTGTGGCCAGCCCTCGGCGCCCACTGCCGCCGCTTCCACGGCACCACAGAGCCTGGGGCTGCGGTCTCACCTGTGCCGCCGAGGCCCCGACGTATGACGACCGCTCGGGGGCGTTTTTTACCCGAAGCCGGCACGGGGCTTGCGAACGTCCGGGGATTTCTCCCACGCCAAAGGGGCCAGCCCCGAAAGCTGTGGCCAGCCCTCGGCGCCCACTGCCGCCGCTTCCACGGCACCACAGAGCCTGGGGCTGCAGGCTCACCTGTGCCGCCTAGGCCCCGACGTATGACGACCGCTCGGGGGCGTTTTTTGCCCGAAGCCGGCACGGGGCTTGCGAACGTCCAGGGATTTCTCCCACGCCAAAGGGGCCAGCCCCGAAAGCTGTGGCCAGCCCTCGGCGCCCACTGCCGCCGCTTCCACGGCACCACAGAGCCTGGGGCTGCGGGCTCACCTGTGCCGCCTAGGCCCCGACGTATGAGGCCCGCTCGGGGCCGTTTTTTGCCCGAAGCCGGCACGGGGCTTGCGAACGTCCGGCGATTTCTCCCACGCCAAAGGGGCCAGCCCCGAAAGCTGTGGCCAGCCCTCGGCACCCACTGCCGCCGCTTCCGCGGCACCACAGAGCCTGGGGCTGCGGGCTCACCTGTGCCGCCTAGGCCCCGACGTATGACGACCGCTCGGGGCCGTTTTTTGCCCGAAGCCGGCACGGGGCTTGCGAACGTCCGGGGATTTCTCCCACGCCAAACGGGCCAGCCCCGAAAGCTGTGGCCAGCCCTCCGCGCTCACTGCCGCCGCTTCCACGGCACCACAGAGCCTGGGGCTGCGGGCTCACCTGTGCCGCCGAGGCCCCGACGTATGAGGCCCTCTCGGGGCCGTTTTTTGCCCGAAGCCGGCACGGGGCTTGCGAACGTCCAGCAATTTCTCCCACGCCAAAGGGGCCAGCCCCGAAAGCTGTGGCCAGCCCTCGGCGCCCACTGCCGCCGCTTCCACGGCACCACAGAGCCTGGGGCTGCGGTGTCACCGGTGCCGCCGAGGCCCCTGCGTATGACGACCGCTCGGGGCCGTTTTTTGCCCGAAGCTGGCACGGGGCTTGCGAACGTCCGGGGATTTCTCCCACGCCAAACGGGCCAGCCCCGAAACCTGTGGCCAGCCCTCGGCGCCCACTGCCGCCGCTTCCACGGCACCACAGAGCCTGGGGCTGCGGGCTCACCTGTGCCGCCTAGGCCCCGACGTATGAGGCCCGCTCGGGGCCGTTTTTTGCCCGAAGCCGGCACGGGGCTTGTGAACGTATGGCGATTTCTCCCACGCCAAAGGGGCCAGCCCCGAAAGCTGTGGCCAGCCCTCGGCGCCCACTGCCGCCGCTTCCACGGCACCACAGAGCCTGGGGCTGCGGGCTCACCTGTGCCGCCGAGGCCCCGATGTATGAGGCCCGCTCGGGGCCGTTTTTTGCCCGAAGCCGGCACGGGGCTTGCGAACGTCCGGGGATTTCTCCCACGCCAAAGGGGCCAGCCCCGAAAGCTGTTGCCAGCCCTCGGCGCCCACTGCCGCCACTTCCACAGCACCACAGAGCCTGGGGCTGCGGTCTCACCTGTGCCGCCTAGGCCCCGACGTATGAGGCACGCTCGGGGCCTTTTTTGCCCGAAGCCGGCACGGGGCTTGCGAACGTCCGGCGATTTCTCCCACGCCAAAGGGGCCAGCCCCGAAAGCTGTGGCCAGCCCTCGGCGCCCACTGCCGCCGCTTCCACGGCACCACAGAGCCTGGGGCTGCGGGCTCACCTGTGCCGCCTAGGCCCCGACGTATGAGGGCCGCTCGGGGCCGTTTTTTGCCCGAAGCCGGCACGGGGCTTGCGAACGTCCGGCGATTTCTCCCACGCCAAAGGGGCCAGCCCCGAAAGCTGTGGCCAGCCCTCGGCGCCCACTGCCGCCGCTTCCACGGCACCACAGAGCCTGGGGCTGCGGGCTCACCTGTGCCGCCTAGGCCCCGACGTATGACGACCGCTCGGGGCCGTTTTTTGCCCGAAGCCGGCACGGGGCTTGCGAACATCCGGCGATTTCTCCCACGCCAAGGGGGCCCGCCCCGAAAGCTGTGGCCAGCCCTCGGCGCCCACTGCCGCCGCTTCCACGGCACCACAGAGCCTGGGGCTGCGGGCTCACCTGTGCCGCCTAGGCCCCGACGTATGAGGCCCGATCGGGGCCGTTTTTTGCCCGAAGCCAGCACGGGGCTTGCGAACGTCCGGCGATTTCTCCCACGCCAAAGGGGCCAGCCCCGAAACCTGTGGCCAGCCCTCGGCGCCCACTGCCGCCGCTTCCACGGCACCACAGAGCCTGGGGCTGCAGGCTCACCTGTGCCGCCTAGGCCCCGACGTATGAGGCCCGCTCGGGGCCGTTTTTTGCCCGAAGCCGGCACGGGGCTTGCGAACGTCCGGCGATTTCTCCCACGCCAAAGGGGCCAGCCCCGAAACCTGTGGCCAGCCCTCGGCGCCCACTGCCGCCGCTTCCACGGCACCACAGAGCCTGGGGCTGCAGGCTCACCTGTGCCGCCTAGGCCCCAACGTATGAGGCCCGCTTGAGGCCGTTTTTTGCCCGAAGCCGGCACGGGGCTTGCGAACGTCCGTGGATTTCTCCCACGCCAAAGTGGCCAGCCCCGAAAGCTGTGGCCAGCCCTCGGCGCCCACTGCCGCCGCTTCCACGGCACCACAGAGCCTGGGGCTGCTGGCTCACCGGTGCCGCCGAGGCCCCGACGTATGAGGCCCGCTCGGGGCCGTTTTTTGCCCGAAGCCGGCACGGGGCTTGCGAACGTCCGGCAATTTCTCCCCCGCCAAAGGGGCCAGCCCCGAAACCTGTGGCCAGCCCTCGGCGCCCACTGCCGCCGCTTCCACGGCACCACAGAGCCTGGGGCTGCGGGCTCACCTGTGCCGCCGAGGCCCCGACGTATGAGGCCCGCTCGGGGACGTTTTTTGCCCGAAGCCGGCACGGGGCTTGCGAACGTCCGGCGATTTCTCCCACGCCAAAGTGGCCAGCCCCGAAAGCTGTTGCCAGCCCTCGGCGCCCACTGCCGCCGCTTCCACGGCACCACAGAGCCTGGGGCTGCTGGCTCACCGGTGCCGCCGAGGCCCCGAAGTATGAGGACCGCTCGGGGGCGTTTTTTGCCCGAAGCCGGCACGGGGCTTGCGAACGTCCGGGGATTTCTCCCACGCCAAACGGGCCAGCCCCGAAACCTGTGGCCAGCCCTCGGCGTCCACTGCCGCCGCTTCCACGGCACCACAGAGCCTGGGGCTGCGGGCTCACCTGTGCCGCCTAGGCCCCGACGTATGAGGCCTGCTCGGGGCCGTTTTTTGCCCGAAGCCGGCACACGGCTTGCGAACGTCCGGGGATTTCTCCCACGCCAAAGGGGCCAGCCCCGAAACCTGTGGCCAGCCCTCGGCGCCCACTGCCGCCGCTTCCACGGCACCACAGAGCCTGGGGCTGCGGTCTCACCTGTGCCGCCGAGGCCCCGACGTATGACGACCGCTCGGGGGCGTTTTTTACCCGAAGCCGGCACGGGGCTTGCGAACGTCCGGGGATTTCTCCCACGCCAAAGGGGCCAGCCCCGAAAGCTGTGGCCAGCCCTCGGCGCCCACTGCCGCCGCTTCCACGGCACCACAGAGCCTGGGGCTGCAGGCTCACCTGTGCCACCTAGGCCCCGACGTATGACGACCGCTCGGGGGCGTTTTTTACCCGAAGCCGGCACGGGGCTTGCGAACGTCCAGGGATTTCTCCCACGCCAAAGGGGCCAGCCCCGAAAGCTGTGGCCAGCCCTCGGCGCCCACTGCCGCCGCTTCCACGGCACCACAGAGCCTGGGGCTGCGGGCTCACCTGTGCCGCCTAGGCCCCGACGTATGAGGCCCGCTCGGGGCCGTTTTTTGCCCGAAGCCGGCACGGGGCTTGCGAACGTCCGGCGATTTCTCCCACGCCAAAGGGGCCAGCCCCGAAAGCTGTGGCCAGCCCTCGGCACACACTGCCGCCGCTTCCGCGGCACCACAGAGCCTGGGGCTGCGGGCTCACCTGTGCCGCCTAGGCCCCGACGTATGAGGCCCGCTCGGGGCCGTTTTTTGCCCGAAGCCGGCACGGGGCTTGCGAACGTCCGGCGATTTCTCCCACGCCAAAGGGGCCAGCCCCGAAAGCTGTGGCCAGCCCTCGGCGCCCACTGCCGCCGCTTCCACGGCACCACAGAGCCTGGGGCTGCGGGCTCACCTGTGCCACCTAGGCCCCGACGTATGAGGCCCGCTCGGGGCCGTTTTTTGCCCGAAGCCGGCACGGGGCTTGCGAACGTCCGGCGATTTCTCCCACGCCAAACGGGCCAGCCCCGAAAGCTGTGGCCAGCCCTCCGCGCCCACTGCCGCCGCTTCCACGGCACCACAGAGCCTGGGGCTGCGGTCTCACCTGTGCCGCCGAGGCCCCGACGTATGAGGCCCGCTCGGGGCCGTTTTTTGCCCGAAGCCGGCACGGGGCTTGCGAACGTCCAGCAATTTCTCCCACGCCAAAGGGGCCAGCCCCGAAACCTGTGGCCAGCCCTCGGCGCCCACTGCCGCCGCTTCCACGGCACCACAGAGCCTGGGGCTGCGGTGTCACCGGTGCCGCCGAGGCCCCTGCGTATGACGACCGCTCGGGGGCGTTTTTTTGCCCGAAGCTGGCACGGGGCTTGCGAACGTCCGGGGATTTCTCCCACGCCAAGGGGGCCAGCCCCGAAAGCTGTGGCCAGCCCTCGGCGCCCACTGCCGCCGCTTCCACGGCACCACAGAGCCTGGGGCTACGGGCTCACCTGTGCCGCCGAGGCCCCGACGTATGAGGCCCGCTCGGGGCCGTTTTTTGCCCGAAGCCGGCACGGGGCTTGCGAACGTCCGGGGATTTCTCCCACGCCAAAGGGGCCAGCCCCGAAAGCTGTGGCCAGCCCTCGGCGCCCACTGCCGCCGCTTCCACGGCACCACAGAGCCTGGGGCTGCGGGCTCACCTGTGCCGCCTAGGCCCCGACGTATGAGGCCCGCTCGGGGCCGTTTTTTGCCCGAAGCCGGCACGGGGCTTGCGAACGTCCGGGGATTTCTCCCACGCCAAAGGGGCCAGCCCCGAAAGCTGTGGCCAGCCCTCGGCGCCCACTGCCGCCGCTTCCACGGCACCACAGAGCCTGGGGCTGCGGTCTCACCTGTGCCGCCGAGGCCCCGACGTATGAGGCCCGCTCGGGGACGTTTTTTGCCCGAAGCCGGCACGGGGCTTGCGAACGTCCGGCGATTTCTCCCACGCCAAAGTGGCCAGCCCCGAAAGCTGTTGCCAGCCCTCGGCGCCCACTGCCGCCGCTTCCACGGCACCACAGAGCCTGGGGCTGCTGGCTCACCGGTGCCGCCGAGGCCCCGAAGTATGAGGACCGCTCGGGGGCGTTTTTTGCCCGAAGCCGGCACGGGGCTTGCGAACGTCCGGGGATTTCTCCCACGCCAAACGGGCCAGCCCCGAAACCTGTGGCCAGCCCTCGGCGTCCACTGCCGCCGCTTCCACGGCACCACAGAGCCTGGGGCTGCGGGCTCACCTGTGCCGCCTAGGCCCCGACGTATGAGGCCTGCTCGGGGCCGTTTTTTGCCCAAAGCCGGCACGGGGCTTGCGAACGTCCGGGGATTTCTCCCACGCCAAAGGGGCCAGCCCCGAAACCTGTGGCCAGCCCTCGGCGCCCACTGCCGCCGCTTCCACGGCACCACAGAGCCTGGGGCTGCGGTCTCACCTGTGCCGCCGAGGCCCCGACGTATGACGACCGCTCGGGGGCGTTTTTTACCCGAAGCCGGCACGGGGCTTGCGAACGTCCGGGGATTTCTCCCACGCCAAAGGGGCCAGCCCCGAAAGCTGTGGCCAGCCCTCGGCGCCCACTGCCGCCGCTTCCACGGCACCACAGAGCCTGGGGCTGCAGGCTCACCTGTGCCGCCTAGGCCCCGACGTATGACGACCGCTCGGGGGCGTTTTTTGCCCGAAGCCGGCACGGGGCTTGCGAACGTCCAGGGATTTCTCCCACGCCAAAGGGGCCAGCCCCGAAAGCTGTGGCCAGCCCTCGGCGCCCACTGCCGCCGCTTCCACGGCACCACAGAGCCTGGGGCTGCGGGCTCACCTGTGCCGCCTAGGCCCCGACGTATGAGGCCCGCTCGGGGCCGTTTTTTGCCCGAAGCCGGCACGGGGCTTGCGAACGTCCGGCGATTTCTCCCACGCCAAAGGGGCCAGCCCCGAAACCTGTGGCCAGCCCTCGGCACCCACTGCCGCCGCTTCCGCGGCACCACAGAGCCTGGGGCTGCGGGCTCACCTGTGCCGCCTAGGCCCCGACGTATGACGACCGCTCGGGGCCGTTTTTTGCCCGAAGCCGGCACGGGGCTTGCGAACGTCCGGGGATTTCTCCCACGCCAAACGGGCCAGCCCCGAAAGCTGTGGCCAGCCCTCCGCGCTCACTGCCGCCGCTTCCACGGCACCACAGAGCCTGGGGCTGCGGGCTCACCTGTGCCGCCGAGGCCCCGACGTATGAGGCCCTCTCGGGGCCGTTTTTTGCCCGAAGCCGGCACGGGGCTTGCGAACGTCCAGCAATTTCTCCCACGCCAAAGGGGCCAGCCCCGAAACCTGTGGCCAGCCCTCGGCGCCCACTGCCGCCGCTTCCACGGCACCACAGAGCCTGGGGCTGCGGTGTCACCGGTGCCGCCGAGGCCCCTGCGTATGACGACCGCTCGGGGCCGTTTTTTGCCCGAAGCTGGCACGGGGCTTGCGAACGTCCGGGGATTTCTCCCACGCCAAACGGGCCAGCCCCGAAACCTGTGGCCAGCCCTCGGCGCCCACTGCCGCCGCTTCCACGGCACCACAGAGCCTGGGGCTGCGGGCTCACCTGTGCCGCCTAGGCCCCGACGTATGAGGCCCGCTCGGGGCCGTTTTTTGCCCGAAGCCGGCACGGGGCTTGTGAACGTATGGCGATTTCTCCCACGCCAAAGGGGCCAGCCCCGAAAGCTGTGGCCAGCCCTCGGCGCCCACTGCCGCCGCTTCCACGGCACCACAGAGCCTGGGGCTGCGGGCTCACCTGTGCCGCCTAGGCCCCGACGTATGAGGCACGCTCGGGGGCGTTTTTTGCCCGAAGCCGGCACGGGGCTTGCGAACGTCCGGCGATTTCTCCCACGCCAAAGGGGCCAGCCCCGAAAGCTGTGGCCAGCCCTCGGCGCCCACTGCCGCCGCTTCCACGGCACCACAGAGCCTGGGGCTGCGGGCTCACCTGTGCCGCCTAGGCCCCTACGTATGACGACCGCTCGGGGGCGTTTTTTGCCCGAAGCCGGCACGGGGCTTGCGAACGTCCGGCCATTTCTCCCACGCCAAGGGGGCCAGCCCCGAAAGCTGTGGCCAGCCCTCGGCGCCCACTGCCGCCGCTTCCACGGCACCACAGAGCCTGGGGCTGCGGTGTCACCGGTGCCGCCGAGGCCCCGACGTCCGAGGCCCGCTCGGGGCTGTTTTTTGCCCGAAGCCGGCACGGGGCTTGCGAACGTCCGGCCATTTCTCCCACGCCAAAGGGGCCAGCCCCGAAAGCTGTGGCCAGCCCTCGGCGCCCACTGCCGCCGCTTCCACGGCACCACAGAGCCTGGGGCTGCGGGCTCACCTGTGCCGCCGAGGCCCCGACGTATGAGGCCCGCTCGGGGCCGTTTTTTGCCCGAAGCCGGCACGGGGCTTGCGAACGTCCGGCGATTTCTCCCACGCCAAAGGGGCCAGCCCCGAAACCTGTGGCCAGCCCTCGGCGCCCACTGCCGCCGCTTCCACGGCACCACAGAGCCTGGGGCTGCGGTCTCACCTGTGCCGCCTAGGCCCCGACGTATGACGACCGCTCGGGGGCGTTTTTTACCCGAAGCCGGCACGGGGCTTACGAACGTCCGGCAATTTCTCCCACGCCAAGGGGGCCAGCCCCGAATGCTGTGGCCAGCCCTCGGCGCCCACTGCCGCCGCTTCCACGGCACCACAGAGCCTGGGGCTGCGGGCTCACCTGTGCCGCCTAGGCCCCGACGTATGAGGCCCGCTCGGGGCCGTTTTTTGCCCGAAGCCGGCACGGGGCTTGCGAACGTCCAGGGATTTCTCCCACGCCAAAGGGGCCAGCCCCGAAAGCTGTGGCCAGCCCTCGGCGCCCACTGCCGCCGCTTCCACGGCACCACAGAGCCTGGGGCTGCGGGCTCACCTGTGCCGCCTAGGCCCCGACGTATGAGGCCCGCTCGGGGCCGTTTTTTGCCCGAAGCCGGCACGGGGCTTGCGAACGTCCGGGGATTTCTCCCACGCCAAAGGGGCCAGCCCCGAAACCTGTGGCCAGCCCTCGGCGCCCACTGCCGCCGCTTCCACGGCACCACAGAGCCTGGGGCTGCGGTCTCACCTGTGCCGCCGAGGCCCCGACGTATGAGGCCCGCTCGGGGCCGTTTTTTGCCCGAAGCCGGCACGGGGCTTGCGAACGTCCGGCGATTTCTCCCACGCCAAAGGGGCCAGCCCCGAAAGCTGTGGCCAGCCCTCGGCACCCACTGCCGCCGCTTCCGCGGCACCACAGAGCCTGGGGCTGCTGGCTCACCGGTGCCGCCGAGGCCCCGACGTATGAGGCCCGCTCGGCGGCGTTTTTTGCCCAAAGCCGGCACGGGGCTTGCAAACGTCCGGCGATTTCTCCCACGCTAAAGGGGCCAGCCCCAAAAGCTGTGGCCAGCCCTCGGCACCCACTGCCGCCGCTTCCACGGCACCACAGAGCCTGGGGCTGCGGGCTCACCTGTGCCGCCGAGGCCCCGATGTATGAGGCCCGCTCGGGGCCGTTTTTTGCCCGAAGCCGGCACGGGGCTTGCGAACGTCCGGGGATTTCTCCCACGCCAAAGGGGCCAGCCCCGAAAGCTGTTGCCAGCCCTCGGCGCCCACTGCCGCCACTTCCACAGCACCACAGAGCCTGGGGCTGCGGTCTCACCTGTGCCGCCTAGGCCCCGACGTATGAGGCACGCTCGGGGCCTTTTTTGCCCGAAGCCGGCACGGGGCTTGCGAACGTCCGGCGATTTCTCCCACGCCAAAGGGGCCAGCCCCGAAAGCTGTGGCCAGCCCTCGGCGCCCACTGCCGCCGCTTCCACGGCACCACAGAGCCTGGGGCTGCGGGCTCACCTGTGCCGCCTAGGCCCCGACGTATGAGGGCCGCTCGGGGCCGTTTTTTGCCCGAAGCCGGCACGGGGCTTGCGAACGTCCGGCGATTTCTCCCACGCCAAAGGGGCCAGCCCCGAAAGCTGTGGCCAGCCCTCGGCGCCCACTGCCGCCGCTTCCACGGCACCACAGAGCCTGGGGCTGCGGGCTCACCTGTGCCGCCTAGGCCCCGACGTATGACGACCGCTCGGGGGCGTTTTTTTGCCCGAAGCCGGCACGGGGCTTGCGAACATCCGGCGATTTCTCCCACGCCAAGGGGGCCCGCCCCGAAAGCTGTGGCCAGCCCTCGGCGCCCACTGCCGCCGCTTCCACGGCACCACAGAGCCTGGGGCTGCGGGCTCACCTGTGCCGCCTAGGCCCCGACGTATGAGGCCCGCTCGGGGCCGTTTTTTGCCCGAAGCCAGCACGGGGCTTGCGAACGTCCGGCGATTTCTCCCACGCCAAAGGGGCCAGCCCCGAAACCTGTGGCCAGCCCTCGGCGCCCACTGCCGCCGCTTCCACGGCACCACAGAGCCTGGGGCTGCAGGCTCACCTGTGCCGCCTAGGCCCCGACGTATGAGGCCCGCTCGGGGCCGTTTTTTGCCCGAAGCCGGCACGGGGCTTGCGAACGTCCGGCGATTTCTCCCACGCCAAAGGGGCCAGCCCCGAAACCTGTGGCCAGCCCTCGGCGCCCACTGCCGCCGCTTCCACGGCACCACAGAGCCTGGGGCTGCAGGCTCACCTGTGCCGCCTAGGCCCCAACGTATGAGGCCCGCTTGAGGCCGTTTTTTGCCCGAAGCCGGCACGGGGCTTGCGAACGTCCGTGGATTTCTCCCACGCCAAAGTGGCCAGCCCCGAAAGCTGTGGCCAGCCCTCGGCGCCCACTGCCGCCGCTTCCACGGCACCACAGAGCCTGGGGCTGCTGGCTCACCGGTGCCGCCGAGGCCCCGACGTATGAGGCCCGCTCGGGGCCGTTTTTTGCCCGAAGCCGGCACGGGGCTTGCGAACGTCCGGCAATTTCTCCCACGCCAAAGGGGCCAGCCCCGAAACCTGTGGCCAGCCCTCGGCGCCCACTGCCGCCGCTTCCACGGCACCACAGAGCCTGGGGCTGCGGGCTCACCTGTGCCGCCTAGGCCCCGACGTATGAGGCCCGCTCGGGGGCGTTTTTTGCCCGAAGCCGGCACGGGGCTTACGAACGTCCGGCGATTTCTCCCACGCCAAAGGGGCCAGCCCCGAAAGCTGTGGCCAGCCCTCGGCGCCCACTGCCGCCGCTTCCACGGCACCACAGAGCCTGGGGCTGCGGGCTCACCTGTGCCGCCAAGGCCCCGACGTATGAGGCCCACTCGGGGCCGTTTTTTGCCCGAAGCCGGCACGGGGCTTGCGAACGTCCGGCCATTTCTCCCACGCCAAGGGTGCCAGCCCCGAAAGCTGTGGCCAGCCCTCGGCGCCCACTGCCGCCGCTTCCACGGCACCACAGAGCCTGGGGCTGCGGGCTCACCTGTGCCGCCTAGGCCCCGACGTATGAGGCCCGCTCGGGGCCGTTTTTTGCCCGAAGCCGGCACGGGGCTTGCGAACGTCCGGCGATTTCTCCCACGCCAAAGGGGCCAGCCCCAAAAGCTGTGGCCAGCCCTCGGCGCCCACTGCCGCCGCTTCCACGGCACCACAGAGCCTGGGGCTGCGGGCTCACCTGTGCCGCCGAGGCCCCGACGTATGAGGCCCGCTCGGGGCCGCTTTTTGCCTGAAGCCGGCACGGGGCTTGCGAACGTCCGGGGATTTCTCCCACGCCAAAGGGGCCAGCCCCGAAAGCTGTGGCCAGCCCTCGGCGCCCACTGCCGCCGCTTCCACGGCACCACAGAGCCTGGGGCTGCTGGCTCACCGGTGCCGCCGAGGCCCCGACGTATGAGGCCCGCTCGGGGCCGTTTTTTGCCCGAAGCCGGCACGGGGCTTGCGAACGTACGGCGATTTCTACCACGCCAAAGGGGCCAGCCCCGAAAGCTGTGGCCAGCCCTCGGCGCCCACTGCCGCCGCTTCCACGGCACCACAGAGCCTGGGGCTGCGGTCTCACCTGTGCCGCCTAGGCCCCGACGTATGACGACCGCTCGGGGGCGTTTTTTACCCGAAGCTGGCACGGGGCTTACGAACGTCCGGCAATTTCTCCCACGCCAAAGGGGCCAGCCCCGAATGCTGTGGGCAGCCCTCGGCGCCCACTGCCGCCGCTTCCACGGCACCACAGAGCCTGGGGCTGCGGGCTCACCTGTGCCGCCTAGGCCCCGACGTATGAGGCCCGCTCGGGGCCGTTTTTTGCCCGAAGCCGGCACGGGGCTTGCGAACGTCCGGCGATTTCTCCCACGCCAAAGGGGCCAGCGCCGAAACCTGTGGCCAGCCCTCGGCGCCCACTGCCGCCGCTTCCACGGCACCACAGAGCCTGGGGCTGCGGTGTCACCGGTGCCGCCTAGGCCCCGACATATGAGGCCCGCTCAGGGGCGTTTTTTACCCGAAGCCGGCACGGGGCTTGCGAACGTCCAGGGATTTCTCCCACGCCAAAGTGGCCAGCCCCGAAAGCTGTGGCCAGCCCTCGGCGCCCATTGCCGCCGCTTCCACGGCACCACAGAGCCTGGGGCTGCGGGCTCACCTGTGCCGCCTAGGCCCCGACGTATGAGGCCCGCTCGGCGGCGTTTTTTGCCCAAAGCCGGCACGGGGCTTGCAAACGTCCGGGGATTTCTCCCACGCTAAAGGGGCCAGCCCCAAAAGCTGTGGCCAGCCCTCGGCACCCACTGCCGCCGCTTCCACGGCACCACAGAGCCTGGGGCTGCGGTCTCACCTGTGCCGCCTAGGCCCCGACGTATGAGGCACGCTCGGGGGCGTTTTTTGCCCGAAGCCGGCACGGGGCTTGCGAACGTCCGGGGATTTCTACCACGCCAAAGGGGCCAGCCCCGAAACCTGTGGCCAGCCCTCGGCGCCCACTGCCGCCGCTTCCACGGCACCACAGAGCCTGGGGCTGCGGGCTCACCTGTGCCGCCTAGGCCCCGACGTATGAGGCCCGCTCGGGGCCGTTTTTTGCCCGAAGCCGGCACGGGGCTTGTGAACGTATGGCGATTTCTCCCACGCCAAAGGGGCCAGCCCCGAAAGCTGTGGCCAGCCCTCGGCACCCACTGCCGCCGCTTCCACGGCACCACAGAGCCTGGGGCTGCGGGCTCACCTGTGCCGCCTAGGCCCCGACGTATGAGGCACGCTCGGGGGCGTTTTTTGCCCGAAGCCGGCACGGGGCTTGCGAACGTCCGGCGATTTCTCCCACGCCAAAGGGGCCAGCCCCGAAAGCTGTGGCCAGCCCTCGGCGCCCACTGCCGCCGCTTCCACGGCACCACAGAGCCTGGGGCTGCGGGCTCACCTGTGCCGCCTAGGCCCCTACGTATGACGACCGCTCGGGGGCGGTTTTTGCCCGAAGCCGGCACGGGGCTTGCGAACGTCCGGCCATTTCTCCCACGCCAAGGGGGCCAGCCCCGAAAGCTGTGGCCAGCCCTCGGCGCCCACTGCCGCCGCTTCCACGGCACCACAGAGCCTGGGGCTGCGGTGTCACCGGTGCCGCCGAGGCCCCGACGTATGAGGCCCGCTCGGGGCCGTTTTTTGCCCGAAGCCGGCACGGGGCTTGCGAACGTCCGGCGATTTCTCCCACGCCAAAGGGGCCAGCCCCGAAACCTGTGGCCAGCCCTCGGCGCCCACTGCCGCCGCTTCCACGGCACCACAGAGCCTGGGGCTGCGGGCTCACCTGTGCCGCCGAGGCCCCGACGTATGAGGCCCGCTCGGGGCGGTTTTTTGCCCGAAGCCGGCACGGGGCTTGCGAACGTCCGGCGATTTCTCCCACGCCAAAGGGGCCAGCCCCGAAACCTGTGGCCAGCCCTCGGCGCCCACTGCCGCCGCTTCCACGGCACCACAGAGCCTGGGGCTGCGGTCTCACCTGTGCCGCCTAGGCCCCGACGTATGACGACCGCTCGGGGGCGTTTTTTACCCGAAGCCGGCACGGGGCTTACGAACGTCCGGCAATTTCTCCCACGCCAAAGGGGCCAGCCCCGAATGCTGTGGCCAGCCCTCGGCGCCCACTGCCGCCGCTTCCACGGCACCACAGAGCCTGGGGCTGCGGGCTCACCTGTGCCACCTAGGCCCCGACGTATGAGGCCCGCTCGGGGGCGTTTTTTGCCCGAAGCCGGCACGGGGCTTGCGAACGTCCAGGGATTTCTCCCACGCCAAAGGGGCCAGCCCCGAAAGCTGTGGCCAGCCCTCGGCGCCCACTGCCGCCGCTTCCACGGCACCACAGAGCCTGGGGCTGCGGGCTCACCTGTGCCGCCTAGGCCCCGACGTATGAGGCCCGCTCGGGGCCGTTTTTTGCCCGAAGCCGGCACGGGGCTTGCGAACGTCCGGGGATTTCTCCCACGCCAAAGGGGCCAGCCCCGAAACCTGTGGCCAGCCCTCGGCGCCCACTGCCGCCGCTTCCACGGCACCACAGAGCCTGGGGCTGCGGTCTCACCTGTGCCGCCGAGGCCCCGACGTATGAGGCCCGCTCGGGGCCGTTTTTTGCCCGAAGCCGGCACGGGGCTTGCGAACGTCCGGCGATTTCTCCCACGCCAAAGGGGCCAGCCCCGAAAGCTGTGGCCAGCCCTCGGCACCCACTGCCGCCGCTTCCGCGGCACCACAGAGCCTGGGGCTGCTGGCTCACCGGTGCCGCCGAGGCCCCGACGTATGAGGCCCGCTCGGCGGCGTTTTTTGCCCAAAGCCGGCACGGGGCTTGCAAACGTCCGGCGATTTCTCCCACGCTAAAGGGGCCAGCCCCAAAAGCTGTGGCCAGCCCTCGGCACCCACTGCCGCCGCTTCCACGGCACCACAGAGCCTGGGGCTGCGGGCTCACCTGTGCCGCCGAGGCCCCGATGTATGAGGCCCGCTCGGGGCCGTTTTTTGCCCGAAGCCGGCACAGGGCTTGCGAACGTCCGTGGATTTCTCCCACGCCAAAGGGGCCAGCCCCGAAAGCTGTGGCCAGCCCTCGGCGCCCACTGCCGCCACTTCCACGGCACCACAGAGCCTGGGGCTGCGGGCTCACCTGTGCCGCCGAGGCCCCGACGTATGAGGCCCGCTCGGGGCCGTTTTTTGCCCGAAGCCGGCACGGGGCTTGCGAACGTCCGGGGATTTCTCCCACGCCAAAGGGGCCAGCCCCGAAACCTGTGGCCAGCCCTCGGCGCCCACTGCCGCCACTTCCACGGCACCACAGAGCCTGGGGCTGCGGTCTCACCTGTGCCGCCTAGGCCCCGACGTATGAGGCACGCTCGGGGGCGTTTTTTGCCCGAAGCCGGCACGGGGCTTGCGAACGTCCGGCGATTTCTCCCACGCCAAAGGGGCCAGCCCCGAAAGCTGTGGCCAGCCCTCGGCGCCCACTGCCGCCGCTTCCACGGCACCACAGAGCCTGGGGCTGCGGGCTCACCTGTGCCGCCTAGGCCCCGACGTATGAGGCCCGCTCGGGGCCGTTTTTTGCCCGAAGCCGGCACGGGGCTTGCGAACGTCCGGCGATTTCTCCCACGCCAAAGGGGCCAGCCCCGAAACCTGTGGCCAGCCCTCGGCGCCCACTGCCGCCGCTTCCACGGCACCACAGAGCCTGGGGCTGCGGGCTCACCTGTGCCGCCTAGGCCCCGACGTATGACGACCGCTCGGGGCCGTTTTTTGCCCGAAGCCGGCACGGGGCTTGCGAACGTCCGGGGATTTCTCCCACGCCAAAGGGGCCAGCCCCGAAAGCTGTGGCCAGCCCTCGGCGCCCACTGCCGCCGCTTCCACGGCACCACAGAGCCTGGGGCTGCGGGCTCACCTGTGCCGCCTAGGCCCCGACGTATGAGGCCCGCTCGGGGCCGTTTTTTGCCCGAAGCCGGCACGGGACTTGCGAACGTCCGGCGATTTCTCCCACGCCAAACGGGCCAGCCCCGAAAGCTGTGGCCAGCCCTCGGCGCCCACTGCCGCCGCTTCCACGGCACCACAGAGCCTGGGGCTGCAGGCTCACCTGTGCCGCCTAGGCCCCAACGTATGAGGCCCGCTTGAGGCCGTTTTTTGCCCGAAGCCGGCACGGGGCTTGCGAACGTCCGTGGATTTCTCCCACGCCAAAGTGGCCAGCCCCGAAAGCTGTGGCCAGCCCTCGGCGCCCACTGCCGCCGCTTCCACGGCACCACAGAGCCTGGGGCTGCTGGCTCACCGGTGCCGCCGAGGCCCCGACGTATGAGGCCCGCTCGGGGCCGTTTTTTGCCCGAAGCCGGCACGGGGCTTGCGAACGTCCGGCAATTTCTCCCACGCCAAAGGGGCCAGCCCCGAAACCTGTGGCCAGCCCTCGGCGCCCACTGCCGCCGCTTCCACGGCACCACAGAGCCTGGGGCTGCGGGCTCACCTGTGCCGCCTAGGCCCCTACGTATGACGACCGCTCGGGGGCGTTTTTTGCCCGAAGCCGGCACGGGGCTTGCGAACGTCCGGCCATTTCTCCCACGCCAAGGGGGCCAGCCCCGAAAGCTGTGGCCAGCCCTCGGCGCCCACTGCCGCCGCTTCCACGGCACCACAGAGCCTGGGGCTGCGGGCTCACCTGTGCCGCCAAGGCCCCGACGTATGAGGCCCGCTCGGGGCCGTTTTTTGCCCGAAGCCGGCACGGGGCTTGCGAACGTCCGGCAATTTCTCCCACGCCAAAGGGGCCAGCCCCGAAACCTGTGGCCAGCCCTCGGCGCCCACTGCCGCCGCTTCCACGGCACCACAGAGCCTGGGGCTGCGGGCTCACCTGTGCCGCCGAGGCCCCGACGTATGAGGCCCGCTCGGGGCCGCTTTTTGCCCGAAGCCGGCACGGGGCTTGCGAACGTCCGGGGATTTCTCCCACGCCAAAGGGGCCAGCCCCGAAAGCTGTGGCCAGCCCTCGGCGCCCACTGCCGCCGCTTCCACGGCACCACAGAGCCTGGGGCTGCGGGCTCACCTGTGCCGCCGAGGCCCCGACGTATGAGGCCCGCTCGGGGCCGTTTTTTGCCCGAAGCCGGCACGGGGCTTGCGAACGTCCGGCGATTTCTCCCACGCCAAAGGGGCCAGCCCCGAAACCTGTGGCCAGCCCTCGGCGCCCACTGCCGCCGCTTCCACGGCACCACAGAGCCTGGGGCTGCGGGCTCACCTGTGCCGCCTAGGCCCCGACGTATGACGACCGCTCGGGGGCGTTTTTTACCCGAAGCTGGCACGGGGCTTACGAACGTCCGGCAATTTCTCCCACGCCAAAGGGGCCAGCCCCGAATGCTGTGGGCAGCCCTCGGCGCCCACTGCCGCCGCTTCCACGGCACCACAGAGCCTGGGGCTGCGGGCTCACCTGTGCCGCCTAGGCCCCGACGTATGAGGCCCGCTCGGGGCCGTTTTTTGCCCGAAGCCGGCACGGGGCTTGCGAACGTCCGGCGATTTCTCCCACGCCAAAGGGGCCAGCGCCGAAACCTGTGGCCAGCCCTCGGCGCCCACTGCCGCCGCTTCCACGGCACCACAGAGCCTGGGGCTGCGGTGTCACCGGTGCCGCCGAGGCCCCGACATATGAGGCCCGCTCAGGGGCGTTTTTTACCCGAAGCCGGCACGGGGCTTGCGAACGTCCAGGGATTTCTCCCACGCCAAAGTGGCCAGCCCCGAAAGCTGTGGCCAGCCCTCGGCGCCCATTGCCGCCGCTTCCACGGCACCACAGAGCCTGGGGCTGCGGGCTCACCTGTGCCGCCTAGGCCCCGACGTATGAGGCCCGCTCGGCGGCGTTTTTTGCCCAAAGCCGGCACGGGGCTTGCAAACGTCCGGCGATTTCTCCCACGCCAAAGGGGCCAGCCCCGAAAGCTGTGGCCAGCCCTCGGCGCCCACTGCCGCCGCTTCCACGGCACCACAGAGCCTGGGGCTGCGGGCTCACCTGTGCCGCCTAGGCCCCGACGTATGAGGCCCGCTCGGGGCCGTTTTTTGCCCGAAGCCGGCACGGGGCTTGCGAACGTCCGGCGATTTCTCCCACGCCAAAGGGGCCAGCCCCGAAAGCTGTGGCCAGCCCTCGGCGCCCACTGCCGCCGCTTCCACGGCACCACAGAGCCTGGGGCTGCGGGCTCACCTGTGCCGCCTAGGCCCCGACGTATGAGGCCCGCTCGGGGCCGTTTTTTGCCCGAAGCCGGCACGGGGCTTGCGAACGTCCGGCGATTTCTCCCACGCCAAAGGGGCCAGCCCTGAAAGCTGTGGCCAGCCCTCGGCGCCCACTGCCGCCGCTTCCACGGCACCACAGAGCCTGGGGCTGCGGGCTCACCTGTGCCGCCTAGGCCCCGACGTATGAGGCCCGCTCGGAGCCGTTTTTTGCCAAAAGCCGGCACGGGGCTTGCGAACGTCCGGCGATTTCTCCCACGCCAAAGGGGCCAGCCCCGAAAGCTGTGGCCAGCCCTCGGCACCCACTGCCGCCGCTTCCGCGGCACCACAGAGCCTGGGGCTGCGGGCTCACCTGTGCCGCCTAGGCCCCGACGTATGAGGCCCGCTCGGCTGCGTTTTTTGCCCAAAGCCGGCACGGGGCTTGCGAACGTCCGGCGATTTCTCCCACGCTAAAGGGGCCAGCCCCGAAAGCTGTGGCCAGCCCTCGGCGCCCACTGCCGCCGCTTCCACGGCACCACAGAGCCTGGGGCTGCGGGCTCACCTGTGCCGCCTAGGCCCCGACGTATGAGGCCCGCTCGGGGCCGTTTTTTGCCCGAAGCCGGCACGGGGCTTGCGAACGTCCGGCGATTTCTCCCACGCCAAAGGGGCCAGCCCCGAATGCTGTGGCCAGCCCTCGGCGCCCACTGCCGCCGCTTCCACGGCACCACAGAGCCTGGGGCTGCGGTCTCACCTGTGCCGCCTAGGCCCCGACGTATGAGGCCCGCTCGGGGCCGTTTTTTGCCCGAAGCCGGCACGGGGCTTGCGAACGTCCGGGGATTTCTCCCACGCCAAAGGGGCCAGCCCCGAAAGCTGTGGCCAGCCCTCGGCGCCCACTGCCGCCGCTTCCACGGCACCACAGAGCCTGGGGCTGCGGTGTCACCTGTGCCGCCGAGGCCCCGACGTATGAGGCCCGCTCGGGGCCGTTTTTTGCCCGAAGCCGGCACGGGGCTTGCGAACGTCCGGCAATTTCTCCCACGCCAAAGGGGCCAGCCCCGAAACCTGTGGCCAGCCCTCGGCGCCCACTGCCGCCGCTTCCACGGCACCACAGAGCCTGGGGCTGCGGGCTCACCTGTGCCGCCTAGGCCCCGACGTATGAGGCCCGCTCGGCGGCGTTTTTTGCCCGAAGCCGGCACGGGGCTTGCGAACGTCCGGCGATTTCTCCCACGCCAAAGGGGCCAGCCCCGAAAGCTGTGGCCAGCCCTCGGCGCCCACTGCCGCTGCTTCCACGGCACCACAGAGCCTGGGGCTGCGGGCTCACCTGTGCCGCCTAGGCCCCGACGTATGAGGCCCGCTCGGGGCCGTTTTTTGCCCGAAGCCGGCACGGGGCTTGCGAACGTCCGGGGATTTCTCCCACGCCAAAGGGGCCAGCCCCGAAACCTGTGGCCAGCCCTCGGCGCCCACTGCCGTCGCTTCCACGGCACCACAGAGCCTGGGGCTGCGGGCTCACCTGTGCCGCCTAGGCCCCGACGTATGAGGCCCGCTCGGGGACGTTTTTTGCCCGAAGCCGGCACGGGGCTTGTGAACGTCCGGCGATTTCTCCCACGCCAAAGGGGCCAGCCCCGAAAGCTGTGGCCAGCCCTCGGCACCCACTGCCGCCGCTTCCACGGCACCACAGAGCCTGGGGCTGCAGACTCACCTGTGCCGCCGAGGCCCCGACGTCCGAGGCCCGCTCGGGGCCGTTTTTTGCCCGAAGCCGGCACGGGGCTTGCGAACGTCCGGCAATTTCTCCCACGCCAAAGGGGCCAGCCCCGAAACCTGTGGCCAGCCCTCGGCGCCCACTGCCGCCGCTTCCACGGCACCACAGAGCCTGGGGCTGCGGGCTCACCTGTGCCGCCTAGGCCCCGACGTATGAGGCCCGCTCGGGGCCGTTTTTTGCCCGAAGCCGGCACGGGGCTTGCGAACGTCCGGCAATTTCTCCCACGCCAAGGGGGCCAGCCCCGAAACCTGTGGCCAGCCCTCGGCGCCCACTGCCGCCGCTTCCACGGCACCACAGAGCCTGGGGCTGCGGGCTCACCTGTGCCGCCTAGGCCCCGACGTATGAGGCCCGCTCGGCGGCGTTTTTTGCCCGAAGCCGGCACGGGGCTTGCGAACGTCCGGCGATTTCTCCCACGCCAAAGGGGCCAGCCCCGAAAGCTGTGGCCAGCCCTCGGCGCCCACTGCCGCTGCTTCCACGGCACCACAGAGCCTGGGGCTGCGGGCTCACCTGTGCCGCCTAGGCCCCGACGTATGAGGCCCGCTCGGGGCCGTTTTTTGCCCGAAGCCGGCACGGGGCTTGCGAACGTCCGGGGATTTCTCCCACGCCAAAGGGGCCAGCCCCGAAAGCTGTGGCCAGCCCTCGGCGCCCACTGCCGTCGCTTCCACGGCACCACAGAGCCTGGGGCTGCGGGCTCACCTGTGCCGCCTAGGCCCCGACGTATGAGGCCCGCTCGGGGACGTTTTTTGCCCGAAGCCGGCACGGGGCTTGTGAACGTCCGGCGATTTCTCCCACGCCAAAGGGGCCAGCCCCGAAAGCTGTGGCCAGCCCTCGGCACCCACTGCCGCCGCTTCCACGGCACCACAGAGCCTGGGGCTGCAGACTCACCTGTGCCGCCGAGGCCCCGACGTCCGAGGCCCGCTCGGGGCCGTTTTTTGCCCGAAGCCGGCACGGGGCTTGCGAACGTCCGGCCATTTCTCCCACGCCAAAGGGGCCAGCCCCGAAAGCTGTGGCCAGCCCTCGGCGCCCACTGCCGCCGCTTCCACGGCACCACAGAGCCTGGGGCTGCGGGCTCACCTGTGCCGCCGAGGCCCCGATGTATGAGGCCCGCTCGGGGCCGTTTTTTGCCCGAAGCCGGCACGGGGCTTGCGAACGTCCGTGGATTTCTCCCACGCCAAAGGGGCCAGCCCCGAAAGCTGTGGCCAGCCCTCGGCGCCCACTGCCGCCGCTTCCACGGCACCACAGAGCCTGGGGCTGCGGGCTCACCTGTGCCGCCTAGGCGCCGACGTATGACGACCGCTCGAGGGCGTTTTTTTGCCCGAAGCCAGCACGGGGCTTGCGAACGTCCGGGGATTTCTCCCACGCCAAAGGGGCCAGCCCCGAAAGCTGTGGCCAGCCCTCGGCGCCCACTGCCGCCGCTTCCACGGCACCACAGAGCCTGGGGCTGCGGGCTCACCTGTGCCGCCGAGGCCCCGACGTATGAGGCCCGCTCGGGGCCGTTTTTTGCCCGAAGCCGGCACGGGGCTTGCGAACGTCCGGGGATTTCTCCCACGCCAAAGGGGCCAGCCCCGAAACCTGTTGCCAGCCCTCGGCACCCACTGCCGCCGCTTCCACGGCACCACAGAGCCTGGGGCTGCAGGCTCACCGGTGCCGCCGAGGCCCCGAAGTATGAGGACCGCTCGGGGGCGTTTTTTGCCCGAAGCCGGCACGGGGCTTGCGAACGTCCGGGGATTTCTCCCACGCCAAAGGGGCCAGCCCCGAAACCTGTGGCCAGCCCTCGGCGCCCACTGCCGTCGCTTCCACGGCACCACAGAGCCTGGGGCTGCGGGCTCACCTGTGCCGCCTAGGCCCCGACGTATGACGACCGCTCGGGGGCGTTTTTTGCCCGAAGCCGGCACGGGGCTTGCGAACGTCCGGCGATTTCTCCCACGCCAAAGGGGCCAGCCCCGAAACCTGTGGCCAGCCCTCGGCGCCCACTGCTGCCGCTTCCACGGCACCACAGAGCCTGGGGCTGCAGTCTCACCTGTGCCGCCTAGGCCCCGACGTATGAGGCCCGCTCGGAGCCGTTTTTTGCCCGAAGCCGGCACGGGGCTTGCGAACGTCCGGGGATTTCTCCCACGCCAAAGGGGCCAGCCCCGAAAGCTGTGGCCAGCCCTCGGCGCCCACTGCCGCCGCTTCCACGGCACCACAGAGCCTGGGGCTGCGGGCTCACCTGTGCCGCCTAGGCCCCGACGTATGACGACCGCTCGGGGGCGTTTTTTACCCGAAGCCGGCACGGGGCTTGCGAACGTCCGGCGATTTCTCCCACGCCAAAGGGGCCAGCCCCGAATGCTGTGGCCAGCCCTCGGCGCCCACTGCCGCCGCTTCCACGGCACCACAGAGCCTGGGGCTGCGGGCTCACCTGTGCCGCCTAGGCCCCGACGTATGAGGCCCGCTCGGGGGCGTTTTTTGCCCGAAGCCGGCACGGGGCTTGCGAACGTCCGGCGATTTCTCCCACGCCAAAGGGGCCAGCCCCGAATGCTGTGGCCAGCCCTCGGCGCCCACTGCCGCCGCTTCCACGGCACCACAGAGCCTGGGGCTGCAGGCTCACCTGTGCCGCCTAGGCGCCGACGTATGACGACCGCTCGAGGGCGTTTTTTTTGCCCGAAGCCAGCACGGGGCTTGCGAACGTCCAGGGATTTCTCCCACGCCAAAGGGGCCAGCCCCGAAAGCTGTGGCCAGCCCTCGGCGCCCACTGCCGCCGCTTCCACGGCACCACAGAGCCTGGGGCTGCGGGCTCACCTGTGCCGCCGAGGCCCCGACGTATGAGGCCCGCTCGGGGCCGTTTTTTGCCCGAAGCCGGCACGGGGCTTGCGAACGTCCGGGGATTTCTCCCACGCCAAAGGGGCCAGCCCCGAAAGCTGTGGCCAGCCCTCGGCACCCACTGCCGCCGCTTCCGCGGCACCACAGAGCCTGGGGCTGCAGGCTCACCTGTGCCGCCTAGGCCCCGACGTATGACGACCGCTCGAGGGCGTTTTTTTGCCCGAAGCCAGCACGGGGCTTGCGAACGTCCGGGGATTTCTCCCACGCCAAAGGGGCCAGCCCCGAAAGCTGTGGCCAGCCCTCGGCGCCCACTGCCGCCGCTTCCACGGCACCACAGAGCCTGGGGCTGCGGGCTCACCTGTGCCGCCTAGGCCCCGACGTATGACGACCGCTCGGAGCCGTTTTTTGCCCGAAGCCGGCACGGGGCTTGCGAACGTCCGGCGATTTCTCCCACGCCAAAGGGGCCAGCCCCGAAAGCTGTGGCCAGCCCTCGGCACCCACTGCCGCCGCTTCCGCGGCACCACAGAGCCTGGGGCTGCGGTCTCACCTGTGCCGCCTAGGCCCCGACGTATGAGGCCCGCTCGGCTGCGTTTTTTGCCCAAAGCCGGCACGGGGCTTGCGAACGTCCGGCGATTTCTCCCACGCTAAAGGGGCCAGCCCCGAAAGCTGTGGCCAGCCCTCGGCGCCCACTGCCGCCGCTTCCACGGCACCACAGAGCCTGGGGCTGCGGGCTCACCTGTGCCGCCTAGGCCCCGACGTATGAGGCCCGCTCGGGGGCGTTTTTTGCCCGAAGCCGGCACGGGGCTTGCGAACGTCCGGCGATTTCTCCCACGCCAAAGGGGCCAGCCCCGAATGCTGTGGCCAGCCCTCGGCGCCCACTGCCGCCGCTTCCACGGCACCACAGAGCCTGGGGCTGCAGGCTCACCTGTGCCGCCTAGGCGCCGACGTATGACGACCGCTCGAGGGCGTTTTTTTTGCCCGAAGCCAGCACGGGGCTTGCGAACGTCCAGGGATTTCTCCCACGCCAAAGGGGCCAGCCCCGAAAGCTGTGGCCAGCCCTCGGCGCCCACTGCCGCCGCTTCCACGGCACCACAGAGCCTGGGGCTGCGGGCTCACCTGTGCCGCCGAGGCCCCGACGTATGAGGCCCGCTCGGGGCCGTTTTTTGCCCGAAGCCGGCACGGGGCTTGCGAACGTCCGGGGATTTCTCCCACGCCAAAGGGGCCAGCCCCGAAAGCTGTGGCCAGCCCTCGGCACCCACTGCCGCCGCTTCCGCGGCACCACAGAGCCTGGGGCTGCAGGCTCACCTGTGCCGCCTAGGCCCCGACGTATGACGACCGCTCGAGGGCGTTTTTTTTGCCCGAAGCCAGCACGGGGCTTGCGAACGTCCGGGGATTTCTCCCACGCCAAAGGGGCCAGCCCCGAAAGCTGTGGCCAGCCCTCGGCGCCCACTGCCGCCGCTTCCACGGCACCACAGAGCCTGGGGCTGCGGTCTCACCTGTGCCGCCTAGGCCCCGACGTATGAGGCCCGCTCGGAGCCGTTTTTTGCCCGAAGCCGGCACGGGGCTTGCGAACGTCCGGCGATTTCTCCCACGCCAAAGGGGCCAGCCCCGAAAGCTGTGGCCAGCCCTCGGCACCCACTGCCGCCGCTTCCGCGGCACCACAGAGCCTGGGGCTGCGGGCTCACCTGTGCCGCCTAGGCCCCGACGTATGAGGCCCGCTCGGCTGCGTTTTTTGCCCAAAGCCGGCACGGGGCTTGCGAACGTCCGGCGATTTCTCCCACGCTAAAGGGGCCAGCCCCGAAAGCTGTGGCCAGCCCTCGGCGCCCACTGCCGCCGCTTCCACGGCACCACAGAGCCTGGGGCTGCGGGCTCACCTGTGCCGCCGAGGCCCCGACGTATGAGGCCCGCTCGGGGCCGTTTTTAGCCCGAAGCCGGCACGGGGCTTGCGAACGTCCGGCGATTTCTCCCACGCCAAATGGGCCAGCCCCGAAAGCTGTGGCCAGCCCTCGGCGCCCACTGCCGCCACTTCCACGGCACCACAGAGCCTGGGGCTGCGGTCTCACCTGTGCCGCCTAGGCCCCGACGTATGAGGCCCGCTCGGGGCCGTTTTTTGCCCGAAGCCGGCACGGGGCTTGCGAACGTCCGGCGATTTCTCCCACGCCAAAGGGGCCAGCCCCGAAAGCTGTGGCCAGCCCTCGGCGCCCACTGCCGCCACTTCCACGGCACCACAGAGCCTGGGGCTGCGGGCTCACCTGTGCCGCCTAGGCCCCAACGTATGAGGCACGCTCGGCGGCGTTTTTTGCCAAAAGCCGGCACGGGGCTTGCGAACGTCCGGCGATTTCTCCCACGCCAAAGGGGCCAGCCCCGAAAGCTGTGGCCAGCCCTCGGCGCCCACTGCCGCCGCTTCCACGGCACCACAGAGCCTGGGGCTGCGGGCTCACCTGTGCCGCCGAGGCCCCGACGTCCGAGGCCCGCTCGGGGCCGTTTTTTGCCCGAAGCCGGCACGGGGCTTGCGAACGTCCGGGGATTTCTCCCACGCCAAAGGGGCCAGCCCCAAAAGCTGTGGCCAGCCCTCGGTGCCCACTGCCGCCACTTCCACGGCACCACAGAGCCTGGGGCTGCGGTGTCACCGGTGCCGCCGAGGCCCCGACGTATGAGGCCCGCTCGGGGCCGTTTTTTGCCCGAAGCCGGCACGGGGCTTGCGAACGTCCGGCGATTTCTCCCACGCCAAAGGGGACAGCCCCGAAACCTGTGGCCAGCCCTCGGCGCCCACTGCCGCCGCTTCCACGGCACCACAGAGCCTGGGGCTGCGGGCTCACCTGTGCCGCCGAGGCCCCGACGTATGAGGCCCGCTCGGGGGCGTTTTTTACCCGAAGCCGGCACGGGGCTTGCGAACGTCCGGCGATTTCTCCCACGCCAAAGGGGCCAGCCCCGAAACCTGTGGCCAGCCCTCGGCGCCCACTGCCGCCGCTTCCGCGGCACCACAGAGCCTGGGGCTGCGGGCTCACCTGTGCCGCCTAGGCCCCGACGTATGAGGCCCGCTCGGCTGCGTTTTTTGCCCAAAGCCGGCACGGGGCTTGCGAACGTCCGGCGATTTCTCCCACGCCAAAGGAGCCAGCCCCGAAAGCTGTGGCCAGCCCTCGGCGCCCACTGCCGCCGCTTCCACGGCACCACAGAGCCTGGGGCTGCGGGCTCACCTGTGCCGCCTAGGCCCCGACGTATGAGGCCCGCTCGGGGCCGTTTTTTGCCCGAAGCCGGCACGGGGCTTGCGAACGTCCGGCGATTTCTCCCACGCCAAAGGGGCCAGCCCCGAATGCTGTGGCCAGCCCTCGGCGCCCACTGCCGCCGCTTCCACGGCACCACAGAGCCTGGGGCTGCGGTCTCACCTGTGCCGCCTAGGCCCCGACGTATGAGGCCCGCTCGGGGCCGTTTTTTGCCCGAAGCCGGCACGGGGCTTGCGAACGTCCGGGGATTTCTCCCACGCCAAAGGGGCCAGCCCCGAAAGCTGTGGCCAGCCCTCGGCGCCCACTGCCGCCGCTTCCACGGCACCACAGAGCCTGGGGCTGCGGTGTCACCTGTGCCGCCGAGGCCCCGACGTATGAGGCCCGCTCGGGGCCGTTTTTTGCCCGAAGCCGGCACGGGGCTTGCGAACGTCCGGCAATTTCTCCCACGCCAAAGGGGCCAGCCCCGAAAGCTGTGGCCAGCCCTCGGCGCCCACTGCCGCCGCTTCCACGGCACCACAGAGCCTGGGGCTGCGGGCTCACCTGTGCCGCCTAGGCCCCGACGTATGAGGCCCGCTCGGCGGCGTTTTTTGCCCGAAGCCGGCACGGGGCTTGCGAACGTCCGGCGATTTCTCCCACGCCAAAGGGGCCAGCCCCGAAAGCTGTGGCCAGCCCTCGGCGCCCACTGCCGCCGCTTCCACGGCACCACAGAGCCTGGGGCTGCGGGCTCACCTGTGCCGCCTAGGCCCCGACGTATGAGGCCCGCTCGGGGCCGTTTTTTGCCCGAAGCCGGCACGGGGCTTACGAACGTCCGGGGATTTCTCCCACGCCAAAGGGGCCAGCCCCGAAAGCTGTGGCCAGCCCTCGGCACCCACTGCCGCCGCATCCACGGCACCACAGAGCCTGGGGCTGCGGGCTCACCTGTGCCGCCTATGACCCGACGTATGAGGCCCGCTCGGGGCCGTTTTTTGCCCGAAGCCGGCACGGGGCTTGCGAACGTCCGGGGATTTCTCCCACGCCAAAGGGGCCAGCCCCAAAACCTGTGGCCAGCCCTCGGCGCCCACTGCCGCCGCTTCCACGGCACCACAGAGCCTGGGGCTGCGGGCTCACCTGTGCCGCCGAGGCCCCGACGTATGACGACCGCTCGAGGGCGTTTTTTTGCCCGAAGCCAGCACGGGGCTTGCGAACGTCCAGGGATTTCTCCCACGCCAAAGGGGCCAGCCCCGAAAGCTGTGGCCAGCCCTCGGCGCCCACTGCCGCCGCTTCCACGGCACCACAGAGCCTGGGGCTGCGGGCTCACCTGTGCCGCCGAGGCCCCGACGTATGAGGCCCGCTCGGGGCCGTTTTTTGCCCGAAGCCGGCACGGGGCTTGCGAACGTCCGGCGATTTCTTCCACGCCAAAGGGGCCAGCCCCGAAAGCTGTGGCCAGCCCTCGGCACCCACTGCCGCCGCTTCCGCGGCACCACAGAGCCTGGGGCTGCGGGCTCACCTGTGCCGCCTAGGCCCCGACGTATGACGACCGCTCGAGGGCGTTTTTTTGCCCGAAGCCAGCACGGGGCTTGCGAACGTCCAGGGATTTCTCCCACGCCAAAGGGGCCAGCCCCGAAAGCTGTGGCCAGCCCTCGGCGCCCACTGCCGCCGCTTCCACGGCACCACAGAGCCTGGGGCTGCGGGCTCACCTGTGCCGCCGAGGCCCCGACGTATGAGGCCCGCTCGGGGCCGTTTTTTGCCCGAAGCCGGCACGGGGCTTGCGAACGTCCGGGGATTTCTCCCACGCCAAAGGGGCCAGCCCCGAAAGCTGTGGCCAGCCCTCGGCACCCACTGCCGCCGCTTCCGCGGCACCACAGAGCCTGGGGCTGCAGGCTCACCTGTGCCGCCTAGGCCCCGACGTATGACGACCGCTCGAGGGCGTTTTTTTGCCCGAAGGCCAGCACGGGGCTTGCGAACGTCCGGGGATTTCTCCCACGCCAAAGGGGCCAGCCCCGAAAGCTGTGGCCAGCCCTCGGCGCCCACTGCCGCCGCTTCCCACGGCACCACAGAGCCTGGGGCTGCGGGCTCACCTGTGCCGCCTAGGCCCCGACGTATGAGGCCCGCTCGGAGCCGTTTTTTGCCCGAAGCCGGCACGGGGCTTGCGAACGTCGGCGATTTCTCCCACGCCAAAGGGGCCAGCCCCGAAAGCTGTGGCCAGCCCTCGGCACCCACTGCCGCCGCTTCCGCGGCACCACAGAGCCTGGGGCTGCGGGCTCACCTGTGCCGCCTAGGCCCCGACGTATGAGGCCCGCTCGGGGGCGTTTTTTTGCCCAAAGCCGGCACGGGGCTTGCGAACATACCGGCGATTTCTCCCACGCTAAAGGGGCCAGCCCCGAAAGCTGTGGCCAGCCCTCGGCGCCCACTGCCGCCGCTTCACGGCACCACAGAGCCTGGGGCTGCGGGCTCACCTGTGCCGCCGAGGCCCCGACGTATGAGGCCCGCTCGGGGCCGTTTTTTGCCCGAAGCCGGCACGGGGCTTGCGAACGTCCGGCGATTTCTCCCACGCCAAAGGGGCCAGCCCCGAAAGCTGTGGCCAGCCCTCGGCGCCCACTGCCGCCACTTCCACGGCACCACAGAGCCTGGGGCTGCGGTCTCACCTGTGCCGCCTAGGCCCCGACGTATGAGGCCCGCTCGGGGGCCGTTTTTTGCCCGAAGCCGGCACGGGGCTTGCGAACGTCCGGCGATTTCTCCCACGCCAAAGGGGCCAGCCCCGAAAGCTGTGGCCAGCCCCTCGGCGCCCACTGCCGCCACTTCCACGGCACCACAGAGCCTGGGGCTGCGGGCTCACCTGTGCCGCCTAGGCCCCAACGTATGAGGCACGCTCGGCGGCGTTTTTGCCAAAAGCCGGCACGGGGCTTGCGAACGTCCGGCGATTTCTCCCACGCCAAAGGGGCCAGCCCCGAAAGCTGTGGCCAGCCCTCGGCGCCCACTGCCGCCGCTTCCACGGCACCACAGAGCCTGGGGCTGCGGGCTCACCTGTGCCGCCGAGGCCCCGACGTCCGAGGCCCGCTCGGGGCCGTTTTTTGCCCGAAGCCGGCACGGGGCTTGCGAACGTCCGGGGATTTCTCCCACGCCAAAGGGGCCAGCCCCAAAAGCTGTGGCCAGCCCTCGGTGCCCACTGCCGCCACTTCCACGGCACCACAGAGCCTGGGGCTGCGGTGTCACCGGTGCCGCCGAGGCCCCGACGTATGAGGCCCGCTCGGGGCCGTTTTTTTGCCCGAAGCCGGCACGGGGCTTGCGAACGTCCGGCGATTTCTCCCACGCCAAAGGGGACAGCCCCGAAACCTGTGGCCAGCCCTCGGCGCCCACTGCCGCCGCTTCCACGGCACCACAGAGCCTGGGGCTGCGGGCTCACCTGTGCCGCCGAGGCCCCGACGTATGAGGCCCGCTCGGGGGCGTTTTTTACCCGAAGCCGGCACGGGGCTTGCGAACGTCCGGCGATTTCTCCCACGCCAAAGGGGCCAGCCCCGAAACCTGTGGCCAGCCCTCGGCGCCCACTGCCGCCGCTTCCGCGGCACCACAGAGCCTGGGGCTGCGGGCTCACCTGTGCCGCCTAGGCCCCGACGTATGAGGCCCGCTCGGGGCCGTTTTTTTGCCCGAAGCCGGCACGGGGCTTGCGAACGTCCGGCGATTTCTCCCAACGCCAAAGGAGCCAGCCCCGAAAGCTGTGGCCAGCCCTCGGCGCCCACTGCCGCCGCTTCCACGGCACCACAGAGCCTGGGGCTGCGGGCTCAACCTGTGGCCGCCTAGGCCCCGACGTATGAGGCCCGCTCGGGGCCGTTTTTTGCCCGAAGCCGGCACGGGGCTTGCGAACGTCCGGCGATTTCTCCCACGCCAAAGGGGCCAGCCCCGAATGCTGTGGCCAGCCCTCGGCGCCCACTGCCGCCGCTTCCACGGCACCACAGAGCCTGGGGCTGCGGTCTCACCTGTGCCGCCTAGGCCCCGACGTATGAGGCCCGCTCGGGGCCGTTTTTTGCCCGAAGCCGGCACGGGGCTTGCGAACGTCCGGCGATTTCTCCCACGCCAAAGGGGCCAGCCCCGAAAGCTGTGGCCAGCCCTCGGCGCCCACTGCCGCCGCTTCCACGGCACCACAGAGCCTGGGGCTGCGGTGTCACCTGTGCCGCCGAGGCCCCGACGTATGAGGCCCGCTCGGGGCCGTTTTTTTGCCCGAAGCCGGCACGGGGCTTGCGAACGTCCGGCAATTTCTCCCACGCCAAAGGGGCCAGCCCCGAAACCTGTGGCCAGCCCTCGGCGCCCACTGCCGCCGCTTCCACGGCACCACAGAGCCTGGGGCTGCGGGCTCACCTGTGCCGCCTAGGCCCCGACGTATGAGGCCCGCTCGGCGGCGTTTTTTGCCCGAAGCCGGCACGGGGCTTGCGAACGTCCGGCGATTTCTCCCACGCCAAAGGGGCCAGCCCCGAAAGCTGTGGCCAGCCCTCGGCGCCCACTGCCGCTGCTTCCACGGCACCACAGAGCCTGGGGCTGCGGGCTCACCTGTGCCGCCTAGGCCCCGACGTATGAGGCCCGCTCGGGGCCGTTTTTTGCCCGAAGCCGGCACGGGGCTTGCGAACGTCCGGCGATTTCTCCCACGCCAAAGGGGCCAGACCCGAAACCTGTGGCCAGCCCTCGGCGCCCACTGCCGTCGCTTCCACGGCACCACAGAGCCTGGGGCTGCGGGCTCACCTGTGCCGCCTAGGCCCCGACGTATGAGGCCCGCTCGGGGACGTTTTTTGCCCGAAGCCGGCACGGGGCTTGTGAACGTCCGGCGATTTCTCCCACGCCAAAGGGGCCAGCCCCGAAAGCTGTGGCCAGCCCTCGGCACCCACTGCCGCCGCTTCCCACGGCACCACAGAGCCTGGGGCTGCAGACTCACCTGTGCCGCCGAGGCCCCGACGTCCGAGGCCCGCTCGGGGCCGTTTTTTGCCCGAAGCCGGCACGGGGCTTGCGAACGTCCGGGGATTTCTCCCACGCCAAAGGGGCCAGCCCCGAAAGCTGTGGCCAGCCCTCGGCGCCCACTGCCGCCGCTTCCACGGCACCACAGAGCCTGGGGCTGCGGTGTCACCTGTGCCGCCTAGGCCCCGACGTATGAGGCCCGCTCGGGGCCGTTTTTTGCCCGAAGCCGGCACGGGGCTTGCGAACGTCCAGCAATTTCTCCCACGCCAAAGGGGCCAGCCCCGAAACCTGTGGCCAGCCCTCGGCGCCCACTGCCGCCGCTTCCACGGCACCACAGAGCCTGGGGCTGCGGGCTCACCTGTGCCGCCTAGGCCCCGACGTATGAGGCCCGCTCGGCGGCGTTTTTTGCCCAAAGCCGGCACGGGGCTTGCGAACGTCCGGCGATTTCTCCCACGCCAAAGGGGCCAGCCCCGAAAGCTGTGGCCAGCCCTCGGCGCCCACTGCCGCTGCTTCCACGGCACCACAGAGCCTGGGGCTGCGGGCTCACCTGTGCCGCCTAGGCCCCGACGTATGAGGCCCGCTCGGGGCCGTTTTTTTGCCCGAAGCCGGCACGGGGCTTGCGAACGTCCGGCGATTTCTCCCACGCAAAGGGGCCAGCCCCGAAAGCTGTGGCCAGCCCTCGGCGCCCACTGCCGTCGCTTCCACGGGCACCACAGAGCCTGGGGCTGCGGTCTCACCTGTGCCGCCTAGGCCCCGACGTATGAGGCCCGCTCGGGGCCGTTTTTTGCCCGAAGCCGGCACGGGGCTTGTGAACGTCCGGCGATTTCTCCCACGCCAAAGGGGCCAGCCCCGAAAGCTGTGGCCAGCCCTCGGCACCCACTGCCGCCGCTTCCACGGCACCACAGAGCCTGGGGCTGCAGACTCACCTGTGCCGCCGAGGCCCCGACGTCCGAGGCCCGCTCGGGGGCGTTTTTTGCCCGAAGCCGGCACGGGGCTTGCGAACGTCCGGCGATTTCTCCCACGCCAAAGGGGCCAGCCCCGAAACCTGTGGCCAGCCCTCGGCACCCACTGCCGCCGCTTCCACGGCACCACAGAGCCTGGGGCTGCGGGCTCACCTGTGCCGCCTAGGCCCCGACGTATGACGACCGCTCGGGGGCGTTTTTTACCCGAAGCTGGCACGGGGCTTACGAACGTCCGGCAATTTCTCCCACGCCAAAGGGGCCAGCCCCGAATGCTGTGGGCAGCCCTCGGCGCCCACTGCCGCCGCTTCCACGGCACCACAGAGCCTGGGGCTGCGGGCTCACCTGTGCCGCCTAGGCCCCGACGTATGAGGCCCGCTCGGGGCCGTTTTTTGCCCGAAGCCGGCACGGGGCTTGCGAACGTCCGGCGATTTCTCCCACGCCAAAGGGGCCAGCGCCGAAACCTGTGGCCAGCCCTCGGCGCCCACTGCCGCCGCTTCCACGGCACCACAGAGCCTGGGGCTGCGGTGTCACCGGTGCCGCCGAGGCCCCGACATATGAGGCCCGCTCAGGGGCGTTTTTTACCCGAAGCCGGCACGGGGCTTGCGAACGTCCAGGGATTTCTCCCACGCCAAAGTGGCCAGCCCCGAAAGCTGTGGCCAGCCCTCGGCGCCCATTGCCGCCGCTTCCACGGCACCACAGAGCCTGGGGCTGCGGGCTCACCTGTGCCGCCTAGGCCCCGACGTATGAGGCCCGCTCGGCGGCGTTTTTTGCCCAAAGCCGGCACGGGGCTTGCAAACGTCCGGCGATTTCTCCCACGCCAAAGGGGCCAGCCCCGAAAGCTGTGGCCAGCCCTCGGCGCCCACTGCCGCCGCTTCCACGGCACCACAGAGCCTGGGGCTGCGGGCTCACCTGTGCCGCCTAGGCCCCGACGTATGAGGCCCGCTCGGGGCCGTTTTTTGCCCGAAGCCGGCACGGGGCTTGCGAACGTCCGGCGATTTCTCCCACGCCAAAGGGGCCAGCCCCGAAAGCTGTGGCCAGCCCTCGGCGCCCACTGCCGCCGCTTCCACGGCACCACAGAGCCTGGGGCTGCGGGCTCACCTGTGCCGCCTAGGCCCCCGACGTATGAGGCCCGCTCGGGGCCGTTTTTTTGCCCGAAGCCGGCAACGGGGCTTGCGAACGTCCGGCGATTTCTCCCACGCCAAAGGGGCCAGCCCTGAAAGCTGTGGCCAGCCCTCGGCGCCCACTGCCGCCGCTTCCACGGCACCACAGAGCCTGGGGCTGCGGGCTCACCTGTGCCGCCTAGGCCCCGACGTATGAGGCCCGCTCGGAGAAAGCCGGCACGGGGCTTGCGAACGTCCGGCGATTTCTCCCACGCCAAAGGGGCCAGCCCCGAAAGCTGTGGCCAGCCCTCGGCACCCACTGCCGCCGCTTCCGCGGCACCACAGAGCCTGGGGCTGCGGGCTCACCTGTGCCGCCTAGGCCCCGACGTATGAGGCCCGCTCGGCTGCGTTTTTTGCCCAAAGCCGGCACGGGGCTTGCGAACGTCCGGCGATTTCTCCCACGCTAAAGGGGCCAGCCCCGAAAGCTGTGGCCAGCCCTCGGCGCCCACTGCCGCCGCTTCCACGGCACCACAGAGCCTGGGGCTGCGGGCTCACCTGTGCCGCCTAGGCCCCGACGTATGAGGCCCGCTCGGGGCCGTTTTTTGCCCGAAGCCGGCACGGGGCTTGCGAACGTCCGGCGATTTCTCCCACGCCAAAGGGGCCAGCCCCGAATGCTGTGGCCAGCCCTCGGCGCCCACTGCCGCCGCTTCCACGGCACCACAGAGCCTGGGGCTGCGGTCTCACCTGTGCCGCCTAGGCCCCGACGTATGAGGCCCGCTCGGGGCCGTTTTTTGCCCGAAGCCGGCACGGGGCTTGCGAACGTCCGGGGATTTCTCCCACGCCAAAGGGGCCAGCCCCGAAAGCTGTGGCCAGCCCTCGGCGCCCACTGCCGCCGCTTCCACGGCACCACAGAGCCTGGGGCTGCGGTGTCACCTGTGCCGCCGAGGCCCCGACGTATGAGGCCCGCTCGGGGCCGTTTTTTGCCCGAAGCCGGCACGGGGCTTGCGAACGTCCGGCAATTTCTCCCACGCCAAAGGGGCCAGCCCCGAAACCTGTGGCCAGCCCTCGGCGCCCACTGCCGCCGCTTCCACGGCACCACAGAGCCTGGGGCTGCGGGCTCACCTGTGCCGCCTAGGCCCCGACGTATGAGGCCCGCTCGGCGGCGTTTTTTGCCCGAAGCCGGCACGGGGCTTGCGAACGTCCGGCGATTTCTCCCACGCCAAAGGGGCCAGCCCCGAAAGCTGTGGCCAGCCCTCGGCGCCCACTGCCGCTGCTTCCACGGCACCACAGAGCCTGGGGCTGCGGGCTCACCTGTGCCGCCTAGGCCCCGACGTATGAGGCCCGCTCGGGGCCGTTTTTTGCCCGAAGCCGGCACGGGGCTTGCGAACGTCCGGGGATTTCTCCCACGCCAAAGGGGCCAGCCCCGAAACCTGTGGCCAGCCCTCGGCGCCCACTGCCGTCGCTTCCACGGCACCACAGAGCCTGGGGCTGCGGGCTCACCTGTGCCGCCTAGGCCCCGACGTATGAGGCCCGCTCGGGGACGTTTTTTGCCCGAAGCCGGCACGGGGCTTGTGAACGTCCGGCGATTTCTCCCACGCCAAAGGGGCCAGCCCCGAAAGCTGTGGCCAGCCCTCGGCACCCACTGCCGCCGCTTCCACGGCACCACAGAGCCTGGGGCTGCAGACTCACCTGTGCCGCCGAGGCCCCGACGTCCGAGGCCCGCTCGGGGCCGTTTTTTGCCCGAAGCCGGCACGGGGCTTGCGAACGTCCGGGGATTTCTCCCACGCCAAAGGGGCCAGCCCCGAAAGCTGTGGCCAGCCCTCGGCGCCCACTGCCGCCGCTTCCACGGCACCACAGAGCCTGGGGCTGCGGGCTCACCTGTGCCGCCTAGGCCCCGACGTATGAGGCCCGCTCGGGGCCGTTTTTTGCCCGAAGCCGGCACGGGGCTTGCGAACGTCCGGCAATTTCTCCCACGCCAAGGGGGCCAGCCCCGAAACCTGTGGCCAGCCCTCGGCGCCCACTGCCGCCGCTTCCACGGCACCACAGAGCCTGGGGCTGCGGGCTCACCTGTGCCGCCTAGGCCCCGACGTATGAGGCCCGCTCGGCGGCGTTTTTTGCCCGAAGCCGGCACGGGGCTTGCGAACGTCCGGCGATTTCTCCCACGCCAAAGGGGCCAGCCCCGAAAGCTGTGGCCAGCCCTCGGCGCCCACTGCCGCTGCTTCCACGGCACCACAGAGCCTGGGGCTGCGGGCTCACCTGTGCCGCCTAGGCCCCGACGTATGAGGCCCGCTCGGGGCCGTTTTTTGCCCGAAGCCGGCACGGGGCTTGCGAACGTCCGGGGATTTCTCCCACGCCAAAGGGGCCAGCCCCGAAAGCTGTGGCCAGCCCTCGGCGCCCACTGCCGTCGCTTCCACGGCACCACAGAGCCTGGGGCTGCGGGCTCACCTGTGCCGCCTAGGCCCCGACGTATGAGGCCCGCTCGGGGACGTTTTTTGCCCGAAGCCGGCACGGGGCTTGTGAACGTCCGGCGATTTCTCCCACGCCAAAGGGGCCAGCCCCGAAAGCTGTGGCCAGCCCTCGGCACCCACTGCCGCCGCTTCCACGGCACCACAGAGCCTGGGGCTGCAGACTCACCTGTGCCGCCGAGGCCCCGACGTCCGAGGCCCGCTCGGGGCCGTTTTTTGCCCGAAGCCGGCACGGGGCTTGCGAACGTCCGGCCATTTCTCCCACGCCAAAGGGGCCAGCCCCGAAAGCTGTGGCCAGCCCTCGGCGCCCACTGCCGCCGCTTCCACGGCACCACAGAGCCTGGGGCTGCGGGCTCACCTGTGCCGCCGAGGCCCCGATGTATGAGGCCCGCTCGGGGCCGTTTTTTGCCCGAAGCCGGCACGGGGCTTGCGAACGTCCGTGGATTTCTCCCACGCCAAAGGGGCCAGCCCCGAAAGCTGTGGCCAGCCCTCGGCGCCCACTGCCGCCGCTTCCACGGCACCACAGAGCCTGGGGCTGCGGGCTCACCTGTGCCGCCTAGGCGCCGACGTATGACGACCGCTCGAGGGCGTTTTTTTGCCCGAAGCCAGCACGGGGCTTGCGAACGTCCGGGGATTTCTCCCACGCCAAAGGGGCCAGCCCCGAAAGCTGTGGCCAGCCCTCGGCGCCCACTGCCGCCGCTTCCACGGCACCACAGAGCCTGGGGCTGCGGGCTCACCTGTGCCGCCGAGGCCCCGACGTATGAGGCCCGCTCGGGGCCGTTTTTTGCCCGAAGCCGGCACGGGGCTTGCGAACGTCCGGGGATTTCTCCCACGCCAAAGGGGCCAGCCCCGAAACCTGTTGCCAGCCCTCGGCACCCACTGCCGCCGCTTCCACGGCACCACAGAGCCTGGGGCTGCAGGCTCACCGGTGCCGCCGAGGCCCCGAAGTATGAGGACCGCTCGGGGGCGTTTTTTGCCCGAAGCCGGCACGGGGCTTGCGAACGTCCGGGGATTTCTCCCACGCCAAAGGGGCCAGCCCCGAAACCTGTGGCCAGCCCTCGGCGCCCACTGCCGTCGCTTCCACGGCACCACAGAGCCTGGGGCTGCGGGCTCACCTGTGCCGCCTAGGCCCCGACGTATGACGACCGCTCGGGGGCGTTTTTTGCCCGAAGCCGGCACGGGGCTTGCGAACGTCCGGCGATTTCTCCCACGCCAAAGGGGCCAGCCCCGAAACCTGTGGCCAGCCCTCGGCGCCCACTGCTGCCGCTTCCACGGCACCACAGAGCCTGGGGCTGCAGTCTCACCTGTGCCGCCTAGGCCCCGACGTATGAGGCCCGCTCGGAGCCGTTTTTTGCCCGAAGCCGGCACGGGGCTTGCGAACGTCCGGGGATTTCTCCCACGCCAAAGGGGCCAGCCCCGAAAGCTGTGGCCAGCCCTCGGCGCCCACTGCCGCCGCTTCCACGGCACCACAGAGCCTGGGGCTGCGGGCTCACCTGTGCCGCCTAGGCCCCGACGTATGACGACCGCTCGGGGGCGTTTTTTACCCGAAGCCGGCACGGGGCTTGCGAACGTCCGGCGATTTCTCCCACGCCAAAGGGGCCAGCCCCGAATGCTGTGGCCAGCCCTCGGCGCCCACTGCCGCCGCTTCCACGGCACCACAGAGCCTGGGGCTGCGGGCTCACCTGTGCCGCCTAGGCCCCGACGTATGAGGCCCGCTCGGGGGCGTTTTTTGCCCGAAGCCGGCACGGGGCTTGCGAACGTCCGGCGATTTCTCCCACGCCAAAGGGGCCAGCCCCGAATGCTGTGGCCAGCCCTCGGCGCCCACTGCCGCCGCTTCCACGGCACCACAGAGCCTGGGGCTGCAGGCTCACCTGTGCCGCCTAGGCGCCGACGTATGACGACCGCTCGAGGGCGTTTTTTGCCCGAAGCCAGCACGGGGCTTGCGAACGTCCAGGGATTTCTCCCACGCCAAAGGGGCCAGCCCCGAAAGCTGTGGCCAGCCCTCGGCGCCCACTGCCGCCGCTTCCACGGCACCACAGAGCCTGGGGCTGCGGGCTCACCTGTGCCGCCGAGGCCCCGACGTATGAGGCCCGCTCGGGGCCGTTTTTTGCCCGAAGCCGGCACGGGGCTTGCGAACGTCCGGGGATTTCTCCCACGCCAAAGGGGCCAGCCCCGAAAGCTGTGGCCAGCCCTCGGCACCCACTGCCGCCGCTTCCGCGGCACCACAGAGCCTGGGGCTGCAGGCTCACCTGTGCCGCCTAGGCCCCGACGTATGACGACCGCTCGAGGGCGTTTTTTTGCCCGAAGCCAGCACGGGGCTTGCGAACGTCCGGGGATTTCTCCCACGCCAAAGGGGCCAGCCCCGAAAGCTGTGGCCAGCCCTCGGCGCCCACTGCCGCCGCTTCCACGGCACCACAGAGCCTGGGGCTGCGGGCTCACCTGTGCCGCCTAGGCCCCGACGTATGACGACCGCTCGGAGCCGTTTTTTGCCCGAAGCCGGCACGGGGCTTGCGAACGTCCGGCGATTTCTCCCACGCCAAAGGGGCCAGCCCCGAAAGCTGTGGCCAGCCCTCGGCACCCACTGCCGCCGCTTCCGCGGCACCACAGAGCCTGGGGCTGCGGTCTCACCTGTGCCGCCTAGGCCCCGACGTATGAGGCCCGCTCGGCTGCGTTTTTTGCCCAAAGCCGGCACGGGGCTTGCGAACGTCCGGCGATTTCTCCCACGCTAAAGGGGCCAGCCCCGAAAGCTGTGGCCAGCCCTCGGCGCCCACTGCCGCCGCTTCCACGGCACCACAGAGCCTGGGGCTGCGGGCTCACCTGTGCCGCCTAGGCCCCGACGTATGAGGCCCGCTCGGGGGCGTTTTTTGCCCGAAGCCGGCACGGGGCTTGCGAACGTCCGGCGATTTCTCCCACGCCAAAGGGGCCAGCCCCGAATGCTGTGGCCAGCCCTCGGCGCCCACTGCCGCCGCTTCCACGGCACCACAGAGCCTGGGGCTGCAGGCTCACCTGTGCCGCCTAGGCGCCGACGTATGACGACCGCTCGAGGGCGTTTTTTTGCCCGAAGCCAGCACGGGGCTTGCGAACGTCCAGGGATTTCTCCCACGCCAAAGGGGCCAGCCCCGAAAGCTGTGGCCAGCCCTCGGCGCCCACTGCCGCCGCTTCCACGGCACCACAGAGCCTGGGGCTGCGGGCTCACCTGTGCCGCCGAGGCCCCGACGTATGAGGCCCGCTCGGGGCCGTTTTTTGCCCGAAGCCGGCACGGGGCTTGCGAACGTCCGGGGATTTCTCCCACGCCAAAGGGGCCAGCCCCGAAAGCTGTGGCCAGCCCTCGGCACCCACTGCCGCCGCTTCCGCGGCACCACAGAGCCTGGGGCTGCAGGCTCACCTGTGCCGCCTAGGCCCCGACGTATGACGACCGCTCGAGGGCGTTTTTTTGCCCGAAGCCAGCACGGGGCTTGCGAACGTCCGGGGATTTCTCCCACGCCAAAGGGGCCAGCCCCGAAAGCTGTGGCCAGCCCTCGGCGCCCACTGCCGCCGCTTCCACGGCACCACAGAGCCTGGGGCTGCGGGCTCACCTGTGCCGCCTAGGCCCCGACGTATGAGGCCCGCTCGGAGCCGTTTTTTGCCCGAAGCCGGCACGGGGCTTGCGAACGTCCGGCGATTTCTCCCACGCCAAAGGGGCCAGCCCCGAAAGCTGTGGCCAGCCCTCGGCACCCACTGCCGCCGCTTCCGCGGCACCACAGAGCCTGGGGCTGCGGGCTCACCTGTGCCGCCTAGGCCCCGACGTATGAGGCCCGCTCGGCTGCGTTTTTTGCCCAAAGCCGGCACGGGGCTTGCGAACGTCCGGCGATTTCTCCCACGCTAAAGGGGCCAGCCCCGAAAGCTGTGGCCAGCCCTCGGCGCCCACTGCCGCCGCTTCCACGGCACCACAGAGCCTGGGGCTGCGGGCTCACCTGTGCCGCCGAGGCCCCGACGTATGAGGCCCGCTCGGGGCCGTTTTTAGCCCGAAGCCGGCACGGGGCTTGCGAACGTCCGGCGATTTCTCCCACGCCAAATGGGCCAGCCCCGAAAGCTGTGGCCAGCCCTCGGCGCCCACTGCCGCCACTTCCACGGCACCACAGAGCCTGGGGCTGCGGTCTCACCTGTGCCGCCTAGGCCCCGACGTATGAGGCCCGCTCGGGGCCGTTTTTTGCCCGAAGCCGGCACGGGGCTTGCGAACGTCCGGCGATTTCTCCCACGCCAAAGGGGCCAGCCCCGAAAGCTGTGGCCAGCCCTCGGCGCCCACTGCCGCCACTTCCACGGCACCACAGAGCCTGGGGCTGCGGGCTCACCTGTGCCGCCTAGGCCCCAACGTATGAGGCACGCTCGGCGGCGTTTTTTGCCAAAAGCCGGCACGGGGCTTGCGAACGTCCGGCGATTTCTCCCACGCCAAAGGGGCCAGCCCCGAAAGCTGTGGCCAGCCCTCGGCGCCCACTGCCGCCGCTTCCACGGCACCACAGAGCCTGGGGCTGCGGGCTCACCTGTGCCGCCGAGGCCCCGACGTCCGAGGCCCGCTCGGGGCCGTTTTTTGCCCGAAGCCGGCACGGGGCTTGCGAACGTCCGGGGATTTCTCCCACGCCAAAGGGGCCAGCCCCAAAAGCTGTGGCCAGCCCTCGGTGCCCACTGCCGCCACTTCCACGGCACCACAGAGCCTGGGGCTGCGGTGTCACCGGTGCCGCCGAGGCCCCGACGTATGAGGCCCGCTCGGGGCCGTTTTTTGCCCGAAGCCGGCACGGGGCTTGCGAACGTCCGGCGATTTCTCCCACGCCAAAGGGGACAGCCCCGAAACCTGTGGCCAGCCCTCGGCGCCCACTGCCGCCGCTTCCACGGCACCACAGAGCCTGGGGCTGCGGGCTCACCTGTGCCGCCGAGGCCCCGACGTATGAGGCCCGCTCGGGGGCGTTTTTTACCCGAAGCCGGCACGGGGCTTGCGAACGTCCGGCGATTTCTCCCACGCCAAAGGGGCCAGCCCCGAAACCTGTGGCCAGCCCTCGGCGCCCACTGCCGCCGCTTCCGCGGCACCACAGAGCCTGGGGCTGCGGGCTCACCTGTGCCGCCTAGGCCCCGACGTATGAGGCCCGCTCGGCTGCGTTTTTTGCCCAAAGCCGGCACGGGGCTTGCGAACGTCCGGCGATTTCTCCCACGCCAAAGGAGCCAGCCCCGAAAGCTGTGGCCAGCCCTCGGCGCCCACTGCCGCCGCTTCCACGGCACCACAGAGCCTGGGGCTGCGGGCTCACCTGTGCCGCCTAGGCCCCGACGTATGAGGCCCGCTCGGGGCCGTTTTTTGCCCGAAGCCGGCACGGGGCTTGCGAACGTCCGGCGATTTCTCCCACGCCAAAGGGGCCAGCCCCGAATGCTGTGGCCAGCCCTCGGCGCCCACTGCCGCCGCTTCCACGGCACCACAGAGCCTGGGGCTGCGGTCTCACCTGTGCCGCCTAGGCCCCGACGTATGAGGCCCGCTCGGGGCCGTTTTTTGCCCGAAGCCGGCACGGGGCTTGCGAACGTCCGGGGATTTCTCCCACGCCAAAGGGGCCAGCCCCGAAAGCTGTGGCCAGCCCTCGGCGCCCACTGCCGCCGCTTCCACGGCACCACAGAGCCTGGGGCTGCGGTGTCACCTGTGCCGCCGAGGCCCCGACGTATGAGGCCCGCTCGGGGCCGTTTTTTGCCCGAAGCCGGCACGGGGCTTGCGAACGTCCGGCAATTTCTCCCACGCCAAAGGGGCCAGCCCCGAAAGCTGTGGCCAGCCCTCGGCGCCCACTGCCGCCGCTTCCACGGCACCACAGAGCCTGGGGCTGCGGGCTCACCTGTGCCGCCTAGGCCCCGACGTATGAGGCCCGCTCGGCGGCGTTTTTTGCCCGAAGCCGGCACGGGGCTTGCGAACGTCCGGCGATTTCTCCCACGCCAAAGGGGCCAGCCCCGAAAGCTGTGGCCAGCCCTCGGCGCCCACTGCCGCCGCTTCCACGGCACCACAGAGCCTGGGGCTGCGGGCTCACCTGTGCCGCCTAGGCCCCGACGTATGAGGCCCGCTCGGGGCCGTTTTTTTGCCCGAAGCCGGCACGGGGCTTACGAACGTCCGGGGATTTCTCCCACGCCAAAGGGGCCAGCCCCGAAAGCTGTGGCCAGCCCTCGGCACCCACTGCCGCCGCATCCACGGCACCACAGAGCCTGGGGCTGCGGGCTCACCTGTGCCGCCTATGACCCGACGTATGAGGCCCGCTCGGGGCCGTTTTTTGCCCGAAGCCGGCACGGGGCTTGCGAACGTCCGGGGATTTCTCCCACGCCAAAGGGGCCAGCCCCAAAACCTGTGGCCAGCCCTCGGCGCCCACTGCCGCCGCTTCCACGGCACCACAGAGCCTGGGGCTGCGGGCTCACCTGTGCCGCCGAGGCCCCGACGTATGACGACCGCTCGAGGGCGTTTTTTTGCCCGAAGCCAGCACGGGGCTTGCGAACGTCCAGGGATTTCTCCCACGCCAAAGGGGCCAGCCCCGAAAGCTGTGGCCAGCCCTCGGCGCCCACTGCCGCCGCTTCCACGGCACCACAGAGCCTGGGGCTGCGGGCTCACCTGTGCCGCCGAGGCCCCGACGTATGAGGCCCGCTCGGGGCCGTTTTTTGCCCGAAGCCGGCACGGGGCTTGCGAACGTCCGGCGATTTCTTCCACGCCAAAGGGGCCAGCCCCGAAAGCTGTGGCCAGCCCTCGGCACCCACTGCCGCCGCTTCCGCGGCACCACAGAGCCTGGGGCTGCGGGCTCACCTGTGCCGCCTAGGCCCCGACGTATGACGACCGCTCGAGGGCGTTTTTTTGCCCGAAGCCAGCACGGGGCTTGCGAACGTCCAGGGATTTCTCCCACGCCAAAGGGGCCAGCCCCGAAAGCTGTGGCCAGCCCTCGGCGCCCACTGCCGCCGCTTCCACGGCACCACAGAGCCTGGGGCTGCGGGCTCACCTGTGCCGCCGAGGCCCCGACGTATGAGGCCCGCTCGGGGCCGTTTTTTGCCCGAAGCCGGCACGGGGCTTGCGAACGTCCGGGGATTTCTCCCACGCCAAAGGGGCCAGCCCCGAAAGCTGTGGCCAGCCCTCGGCACCCACTGCCGCCGCTTCCGCGGCACCACAGAGCCTGGGGCTGCAGGCTCACCTGTGCCGCCTAGGCCCCGACGTATGACGACCGCTCGAGGGCGTTTTTTTGCCCGAAGCCAGCACGGGGCTTGCGAACGTCCGGGGATTTCTCCCACGCCAAAGGGGCCAGCCCCGAAAGCTGTGGCCAGCCCTCGGCGCCCACTGCCGCCGCTTCCACGGCACCACAGAGCCTGGGGCTGCGGGCTCACCTGTGCCGCCTAGGCCCCGACGTATGAGGCCCGCTCGGAGCCGTTTTTTGCCCGAAGCCGGCACGGGGCTTGCGAACGTCCGGCGATTTCTCCCACGCCAAAGGGGCCAGCCCCGAAAGCTGTGGCCAGCCCTCGGCACCCACTGCCGCCGCTTCCGCGGCACCACAGAGCCTGGGGCTGCGGGCTCACCTGTGCCGCCTAGGCCCCGACGTATGAGGCCCGCTCGGGGGCGTTTTTTGCCCAAAGCCGGCACGGGGCTTGCGAACATCCGGCGATTTCTCCCACGCTAAAGGGGCCAGCCCCGAAAGCTGTGGCCAGCCCTCGGCGCCCACTGCCGCCGCTTCCACGGCACCACAGAGCCTGGGGCTGCGGGCTCACCTGTGCCGCCGAGGCCCCGACGTATGAGGCCCGCTCGGGGCCGTTTTTTGCCCGAAGCCGGCACGGGGCTTGCGAACGTCCGGCGATTTCTCCCACGCCAAAGGGGCCAGCCCCGAAAGCTGTGGCCAGCCCTCGGCGCCCACTGCCGCCACTTCCACGGCACCACAGAGCCTGGGGCTGCGGTCTCACCTGTGCCGCCTAGGCCCCGACGTATGAGGCCCGCTCGGGGCCGTTTTTTGCCCGAAGCCGGCACGGGGCTTGCGAACGTCCGGCGATTTCTCCCACGCCAAAGGGGCCAGCCCCGAAAGCTGTGGCCAGCCCTCGGCGCCCACTGCCGCCACTTCCACGGCACCACAGAGCCTGGGGCTGCGGGCTCACCTGTGCCGCCTAGGCCCCAACGTATGAGGCACGCTCGGCGGCGTTTTTTGCCAAAAGCCGGCACGGGGCTTGCGAACGTCCGGCGATTTCTCCCACGCCAAAGGGGCCAGCCCCGAAAGCTGTGGCCAGCCCTCGGCGCCCACTGCCGCCGCTTCCACGGCACCACAGAGCCTGGGGCTGCGGGCTCACCTGTGCCGCCGAGGCCCCGACGTCCGAGGCCCGCTCGGGGCCGTTTTTTGCCCGAAGCCGGCACGGGGCTTGCGAACGTCCGGGGATTTCTCCCACGCCAAAGGGGCCAGCCCCAAAAGCTGTGGCCAGCCCTCGGTGCCCACTGCCGCCACTTCCACGGCACCACAGAGCCTGGGGCTGCGGTGTCACCGGTGCCGCCGAGGCCCCGACGTATGAGGCCCGCTCGGGGCCGTTTTTTTGCCCGAAGCCGGCACGGGGCTTGCGAACGTCCGGCGATTTCTCCCACGCCAAAGGGGACAGCCCCGAAACCTGTGGCCAGCCCTCGGCGCCCACTGCCGCCGCTTCCACGGCACCACAGAGCCTGGGGCTGCGGGCTCACCTGTGCCGCCGAGGCCCCGACGTATGAGGCCCGCTCGGGGGCGTTTTTTACCCGAAGCCGGCACGGGGCTTGCGAACGTCCGGCGATTTCTCCCACGCCAAAGGGGCCAGCCCCGAAACCTGTGGCCAGCCCTCGGCGCCCACTGCCGCCGCTTCCGCGGCACCACAGAGCCTGGGGCTGCGGGCTCACCTGTGCCGCCTAGGCCCCGACGTATGAGGCCCGCTCGGGGCCGTTTTTTGCCCGAAGCCGGCACGGGGCTTGCGAACGTCCGGCGATTTCTCCCACGCCAAAGGAGCCAGCCCCGAAAGCTGTGGCCAGCCCTCGGCGCCCACTGCCGCCGCTTCCACGGCACCACAGAGCCTGGGGCTGCGGGCTCACCTGTGCCGCCTAGGCCCCGACGTATGAGGCCCGCTCGGGGCCGTTTTTTGCCCGAAGCCGGCACGGGGCTTGCGAACGTCCGGCGATTTCTCCCACGCCAAAGGGGCCAGCCCCGAATGCTGTGGCCAGCCCTCGGCGCCCACTGCCGCCGCTTCCACGGCACCACAGAGCCTGGGGCTGCGGTCTCACCTGTGCCGCCTAGGCCCCGACGTATGAGGCCCGCTCGGGGCCGTTTTTTGCCCGAAGCCGGCACGGGGCTTGCGAACGTCCGGCGATTTCTCCCACGCCAAAGGGGCCAGCCCCGAAAGCTGTGGCCAGCCCTCGGCGCCCACTGCCGCCGCTTCCACGGCACCACAGAGCCTGGGGCTGCGGTGTCACCTGTGCCGCCGAGGCCCCGACGTATGAGGCCCGCTCGGGGCCGTTTTTTGCCCGAAGCCGGCACGGGGCTTGCGAACGTCCGGCAATTTCTCCCACGCCAAAGGGGCCAGCCCCGAAACCTGTGGCCAGCCCTCGGCGCCCACTGCCGCCGCTTCCACGGCACCACAGAGCCTGGGGCTGCGGGCTCACCTGTGCCGCCTAGGCCCCGACGTATGAGGCCCGCTCGGCGGCGTTTTTTGCCCGAAGCCGGCACGGGGCTTGCGAACGTCCGGCGATTTCTCCCACGCCAAAGGGGCCAGCCCCGAAAGCTGTGGCCAGCCCTCGGCGCCCACTGCCGCTGCTTCCACGGCACCACAGAGCCTGGGGCTGCGGGCTCACCTGTGCCGCCTAGGCCCCGACGTATGAGGCCCGCTCGGGGCCGTTTTTTGCCCGAAGCCGGCACGGGGCTTGCGAACGTCCGGCGATTTCTCCCACGCCAAAGGGGCCAGACCCGAAACCTGTGGCCAGCCCTCGGCGCCCACTGCCGTCGCTTCCACGGCACCACAGAGCCTGGGGCTGCGGGCTCACCTGTGCCGCCTAGGCCCCGACGTATGAGGCCCGCTCGGGGACGTTTTTTGCCCGAAGCCGGCACGGGGCTTGTGAACGTCCGGCGATTTCTCCCACGCCAAAGGGGCCAGCCCCGAAAGCTGTGGCCAGCCCTCGGCACCCACTGCCGCCGCTTCCACGGCACCACAGAGCCTGGGGCTGCAGACTCACCTGTGCCGCCGAGGCCCCGACGTCCGAGGCCCGCTCGGGGCCGTTTTTTGCCCGAAGCCGGCACGGGGCTTGCGAACGTCCGGGGATTTCTCCCACGCCAAAGGGGCCAGCCCCGAAAGCTGTGGCCAGCCCTCGGCGCCCACTGCCGCCGCTTCCACGGCACCACAGAGCCTGGGGCTGCGGTGTCACCTGTGCCGCCTAGGCCCCGACGTATGAGGCCCGCTCGGGGCCGTTTTTTGCCCGAAGCCGGCACGGGGCTTGCGAACGTCCAGCAATTTCTCCCACGCCAAAGGGGCCAGCCCCGAAACCTGTGGCCAGCCCTCGGCGCCCACTGCCGCCGCTTCCACGGCACCACAGAGCCTGGGGCTGCGGGCTCACCTGTGCCGCCTAGGCCCCGACGTATGAGGCCCGCTCGGCGGCGTTTTTTGCCCAAAGCCGGCACGGGGCTTGCGAACGTCCGGCGATTTCTCCCACGCCAAAGGGGCCAGCCCCGAAAGCTGTGGCCAGCCCTCGGCGCCCACTGCCGCTGCTTCCACGGCACCACAGAGCCTGGGGCTGCGGGCTCACCTGTGCCGCCTAGGCCCCGACGTATGAGGCCCGCTCGGGGCCGTTTTTTGCCCGAAGCCGGCACGGGGCTTGCGAACGTCCGGCGATTTCTCCCACGCCAAAGGGGCCAGCCCCGAAAGCTGTGGCCAGCCCTCGGCGCCCACTGCCGTCGCTTCCACGGCACCACAGAGCCTGGGGCTGCGGTCTCACCTGTGCCGCCTAGGCCCCGACGTATGAGGCCCGCTCGGGGCCGTTTTTTGCCCGAAGCCGGCACGGGGCTTGTGAACGTCCGGCGATTTCTCCCACGCCAAAGGGGCCAGCTCCGAAAGCTGTGGCCAGCCCTCGGCACCCACTGCCGCCGCTTCCACGGCACCACAGAGCCTGGGGCTGCAGACTCACCTGTGCCGCCGAGGCCCCGACGTCCGAGGCCCGCTCGGGGGCGTTTTTTGCCCGAAGCCGGCACGGGGCTTGCGAACGTCCGGCGATTTCTCCCACGCCAAAGGGGCCAGCCCCGAAACCTGTGGCCAGCCCTCGGCACCCACTGCCGCCGCTTCCACGGCACCACAGAGCCTGGGGCTGCGGTCTCACCTGTGCCGCCTAGGCCCCGACGTATGAGGCCCGCTCGGGGCCGTTTTTTGCCCGAAGCCGGCACGGGGCTTGCGAACGTCCGGCGATTTCTCCCACGCCAAAGGGGCCAGCCCCGAAACCTGTGGCCAGCCCTCGGCGCCCACTGCCGCCGCTTCCACGGCACCACAGAGCCTGGGGCTGCGGGCTCACCTGTGCCGCCTAGGCCCCAACGTATGAGGCACGCTCGGCGGCGTTTTTTGCCAAAAGCCGGCACGGGGCTTGCGAACGTCCGGCGATTTCTCCCACGCCAAAGGGGCCAGCCCCGAAACCTGTGGCCAGCCCTCGGCGCCCACTGCCGCCGCTTCCACGGCACCACAGAGCCTGGGGCTGCGGGCTCACCTGTGCCGCCGAGGCCCCGACGTCCGAGGCCCGCTCGGGGCCGTTTTTTACCCGAAGCCGGCACGGGGCTTGCAAACGTCCGGGGATTTCTCCCACGCCAAAGGGGCCAGCCCCAAAAGCTGTGGCCAGCCCTCGGTGCCCACTGCCGCCACTTCCACGGCACCACAGAGCCTGGGGCTGCGGTGTCACCTGTGCCGCCGAGGCCCCGACGTATGAGGCCCGCTCGGGGGCGTTTTTTACCCGAAGCCGGCACGGGGCTTGCGAACGTCCGGCGATTTCTCCCACGCCAAAGGGGCCAGCCCCGAAAGCTGTGGCCAGCCCTCGGCGCCCACTGCCGCCGCTTCCGCGGCACCACAGAGCCTGGGGCTGCGGGCTCACCTGTGCCGCCTAGGCCCCGACGTATGAGGCCCGCTCGGGGCCGTTTTTTGCCCGAAGCCGGCACGGGGCTTGCGAACGTCCGGCGATTTCTCCCACGCCAAAGGAGCCAGCCCCGAAAGCTGTGGCCAGCCCTCGGCGCCCACTGCCGCCGCTTCCACGGCACCACAGAGCCTGGGGCTGCGGGCTCACCTGTGCCGCCTAGGCCCCGACGTATGAGGCCCGCTCGGGGCCGTTTTTTGCCCGAAGCCGGCACGGGGCTTGCGAACGTCCGGCGATTTCTCCCACGCCAAAGGGGCCAGCCCCGAAAGCTGTGGCCAGCCCTCGGCGCCCACTGCCGCCGCTTCCACGGCACCACAGAGCCTGGGGCTGCGGTCTCACCTGTGCCGCCTAGGCCCCGACGTATGAGGCCCGCTCGGGGCCGTTTTTTGCCCGAAGCCGGCACGGGGCTTGCGAACGTCCGGGGATTTCTCCCACGCCAAAGGGGCCAGCCCCGAAACCTGTGGCCAGCCCTCGGCGCCCACTGCCGCCGCTTCCACGGCACCACAGAGCCTGGGGCTGCGGTGTCACCTGTGCCGCCGAGGCCCCGACGTATGAGGCCCGCTCGGGGCCGTTTTTTGCCCGAAGCCGGCACGGGGCTTGCGAACGTCCGGCAATTTCTCCCACGCCAAAGGGGCCAGCCCCGAAACCTGTGGCCAGCCCTCGGCGCCCACTGCCGCCGCTTCCACGGCACCACAGAGCCTGGGGCTGCGGGCTCACCTGTGCCGCCTAGGCCCCGATGTATGAGGCCCGCTCGGGGCCGTTTTTTGCCCGAAGCCGGCACGGGGCTTGCGAACGTCCGGCAATTTCTCCCACGCCAAAGGGGCCAGCCCCGAAACCTGTGGCCAGCCCTCGGCGCCCACTGCCGCCGCTTCCACGGCACCACAGAGCCTGGGGCTGCGGGCTCACCTGTGCCGCCTAGGCCCCGACGTATGAGGCCCGCTCGGCGGCGTTTTTTGCCCGAAGCCGGCACGGGGCTTGCGAACGTCCGGCGATTTCTCCCACGCCAAAGGGGCCAGCCCCGAAAGCTGTGGCCAGCCCTCGGCGCCCACTGCCGCTGCTTCCACGGCACCACAGAGCCTGGGGCTGCGGGCTCACCTGTGCCGCCTAGGCCCCGACGTATGAGGCCCGCTCGGGGCCGTTTTTTGCCCGAAGCCGGCACGGGGCTTGCGAACGTCCGGCGATTTCTCCCACGCCAAAGGGGCCAGCCCCGAAAGCTGTGGCCAGCCCTCGGCGCCCACTGCCGTCGCTTCCACGGCACCACAGAGCCTGGGGCTGCGGGCTCACCTGTGCCGCCTAGGCCCCGACGTATGAGGCCCGCTCGGGGACGTTTTTTGCCCGAAGCCGGCACGGGGCTTGTGAACGTCCGGCGATTTCTCCCACGCCAAAGGGGCCAGCCCCGAAAGCTGTGGCCAGCCCTCGGCACCCACTGCCGCCGCTTCCACGGCACCACAGAGCCTGGGGCTGCAGACTCACCTGTGCCGCCGAGGCCCCGACGTCCGAGGCCCGCTCGGGGCCGTTTTTTGCCCGAAGCCGGCACGGGGCTTGCGAACGTCCGGCGATTTCTCCCACGCCAAACGGGCCAGCCCCGAAAGCTGTGGCCAGCCCTCGGCGCCCACTGCCGCCGCTTCCACGGCACCACAGAGCCTGGGGCTGCGGTGTCACCTGTGCCGCCGAGGCCCCGACGTATGAGGCCCGCTCGGGGCCGTTTTTTTGCCCGAAGCCGGCACGGGGCTTGCGAACGTCCGGCAATTTCTCCCACGCCAAAGGGGCCAGCCCCGAAACCTGTGGCCAGCCCTCGGCGCCCACTGCCGCCGCTTCCACGGCACCACAGAGCCTGGGGCTGCGGGCTCACCTGTGCCGCCTAGGCCCCGACGTATGAGGCCCGCTCGGCGGCGTTTTTTGCCCAAAGCCGGCACGGGGCTTGCGAACGTCCGGCGATTTCTCCCACGCCAAAGGGGCCAGCCCCGAAAGCTGTGGCCAGCCCTCGGCGCCCACTGCCGCTGCTTCCACGGCACCACAGAGCCTGGGGCTGCGGGCTCACCTGTGCCGCCTAGGCCCCGACGTATGAGGCCCGCTCGGGGCCGTTTTTTGCCCGAAGCCGGCACGGGGCTTGCGAACGTCCGGGGATTTCTCCCACGCCAAAGGGGCCAGCCCCGAAACCTGTGGCCAGCCCTCGGCGCCCACTGCCGTCGCTTCCACGGCACCACAGAGCCTGGGGCTGCGGGCTCACCTGTGCCGCCTAGGCCCCGACGTATGAGGCCCGCTCGGGGACGTTTTTTGCCCGAAGCCGGCACGGGGCTTGTGAACGTCCGGCGATTTCTCCCACGCCAAAGGGGCCAGCCCCGAAAGCTGTGGCCAGCCCTCGGCACCCACTGCCGCCGCTTCCACAGCACCACAGAGCCTGGGGCTGCAGACTCACCTCTGCCGCCGAGGCCCCGACGTCCGAGGCCCGCTCGGGGGCGTTTTTTGCCCGAAGCCGGCACGGGGCTTGCGAACGTCCGGGGATTTCTCCCACGCCAAAGGGGCCAGCCCCGAAAGCTGTGGCCAGCCCTCGGCGCCCACTGCCGCCGCTTCCACGGCACCACAGAGCCTGGGGCTGCGGGCTCACCTGTGCCGCCAAGGCCCCGACGTATGAGGCCCGCTCGGGGCCGTTTTTTGCCCGAAGCCGGCACGGGGCTTGCGAACGTCCGGCAATTTCTCCCACGCCAAAGGGGCCAGCCCCGAAAGCTGTGGCCAGCCCTCGGCGCCCACTGCCGCTGCTTCCACGGCACCACAGAGCCTGGGGCTGCGGGCTCACCTGTGCCACCTAGGCCCCGACGTATGAGGCCCGCTCGGGGCCGTTTTTTGCCTGAAGCCGGCACGGGGCTTGCGAACGTCCGGGGATTTCTCCCACGCCAAAGGGGCCAGCCCCGAAACCTGTGGCCAGCCCTCGGTGCCCACTGCCGCCGCTTCCACGGCACCACAGAGCCTGGGGCTGCGGTGTCACCGGTGCCGCCGAGGCCCCGACGTATGAGGCCCGCTCGGGGCCGTTTTTTGCCCGAAGCCGGCACGGGGCTTGCGAACGTCCGGCAATTTCTCCCACGCCAAAGGGGCCAGCCCCGAAACCTGTGGCCAGCCCTCGGCGCCCACTGCCGCCGCTTCCACGGCACCACAGAGCCTGGGGCTGCGGTCTCACCTGTGCCGCCTAGGCCCCGACGTATGAGGCCCGCTCGGCGGCGTTTTTTGCCCAAAGCCGGCACGGGGCTTGCGAACGTCCGGCGATTTCTCCCACGCCAAAGGGGCCAGCCCCGAAAGCTGTGGCCAGCCCTAGGCGCCCACTGCCGCCGCTTCCACGGCACCACAGAGCCTGGGGCTGCGGGCTCAGCTGTGCCGCCTAGGCCCCGACGTATGAGGCCCGCTCGGGGCCGTTTTTTGCCCGAAGCCGGCACGGGGCTTGCGAACGTCCAGGGATTTCTCCCACGCCAAAGGGGCCAGCCCCGAATGCTGTGGCCAGCCCTCGGCGCCCACTGCCGCCGCTTCCACGGCACCACAGAGCCTGGGGCTGCGGGCTCACCTGTGCCGCCTAGGCCCCGACGTATGAGGCCCGCTCGGGGCCGTTTTTTGCCCGAAGCCGGCACGGGGCTTGCGAACGTCCGGCGATTTCTCCCACGCCAAAGGGGCCAGCCCCGAAAGCTGTGGCCAGCCCTCGGCGCCCACTGCCGCCACTTCCACGGCACCACAGAGCCTGGGGCTGCGGTCTCACCTGTGCCGCCTAGGCCCCGACGTATGAGGCACGCTCGGGGGCGTTTTTTGCCCGAAGCCGGCACGGGGCTTGCGAACGTCCGGCGATTTCTCCCACGCCAAAGGGGCCAGCCCCGAAAGCTGTGGCCAGCCCTCGGCGCCCACTGCCGCCGCTTCCACGGCACCACAGAGCCTGGGGCTGCGGGCTCACCTGTGCCGCCTAGGCCCCGACGTATGAGGCACGCTCGGGGCCGTTTTTTGCCCGAAGCCGGCACGGGGCTTGCGAACGTCCGGCGATTTCTCCCACGCCAAGGGGGCCAGCCCCGAAACCTGTGGCCAGCCCTCGGCGCCCACTGCCGCCACTTCCACGGCACCACAGAGCCTGGGGCTGCGGGCTCACCTGTGCCGCCTAGGCCCCGACGTATGAGGCCCGCTCGGCGGCGTTTTTTGCCCAAAGCCGGCACGGGGCTTGCGAACGTCCGGCGATTTCTCCCACGCCAAAGGGGCCAGCCCCGAAAGCTGTGGCCAGCCCTCGGCGCCCACTGCCGCCGCTTCCACGGCACCACAGAGCCTGGGGCTGCGGTGTCACCGGTGCCGCCGAGGCCCCGACGTCCGAGGCCCGCTCGGGGCCGGTTTTTGCCCGAAGCCGGCACGGGGCTTGCGAACGTCCGGCGATTTCTCCCACGCCAAAGGGGCCAGCCCCGAAAGCTGTGGCCAGCCCTCGGTGCCCACTGCCGCCACTTCCACGGCACCACAGAGCCTGGGGCTGCGGGCTCACCTGTGCCGCCGAGGCCCCGACGTATGAGGCCCGCTCGGGGCCGTTTTTTGCCCAAAGCCGGCACGGGGCTTGCGAACGTCCGGGGATTTCTCCCACGCCAAAGGGGCCAGCCCCGAAAGCTGTGGCCAGCCCTCGGCGCCCACTGCCGCCACTTCCACGGCACCACAGAGCCTGGGGCTGCGGTCTCACCTGTGCCGCCTAGGCCCCGACGTATGAGGCCCGCTCGGGGCTGTTTTTTGCCCGAAGCCGGCACGGGGCTTGCGAACGTCTGGCGATTTCTCCCACGCCAAGGGGGCCAGCCCCGAAAGCTGTGGCCAGCCCTCGGCGCCCACTGCCGCCGCTTCCACGGCACCACAGAGCCTGGGGCTGCGGGCTCACCTGTGCCGCCGAGGCCCCGACGTATGAGGCCCGCTCGGGGCCGTTTTTTACCCGAAGCCGGCACGGGGCTTGCGAACGTCTGGCGATTTCTCCCACGCCAAAGGGGCCAGCCCTGAAACCTGTGGCCAGCCCTCGGCGCCCACTGCCGCCGCTTCCACGGCACCACAGAGCCTGGGGCTGCGGGCTCACCTGTGCCGCCTAGGCCCCGACGTATGAGGCCCGCTCGGGGGCGTTTTTTGCCCGAAGCCGGCACGGGGCTTGCGAACTTCCGGGGATTTCTCCCACGCCAAGGGGGCCAGCCCCGAAAGCTGTGGCCAGCCCTCGGCGCCCACTGCCGCCGCTTCCACGGCACCACAGAGCCTGGGGCTGCGGACTCACCTGTGCCGCCGAGGCCGCGACGTATGAGGCCCGCTCAGGGGCGTTTTTTGCCCGAAGCCGGCACGGGGCTTGCGAACGTCCGGGGATTTCTCCCACGCCAAAGGGGCCAGCCCCGAAACCTGTGGCCAGCCCTCGGCGCCCACTGCCGCCGCTTCCACGGCACCACTGAGCCTGGGGCTGCGGGCTCACCTGTGCCGCCTAGGCCCCGACGTATGAGGCCCACTCGGGGCCGTTTTTTGCCCGACGCCGGCACGGGGCTTGCGAACGTCCGGGGATTTCTCCCACGCCAAAGGGGCCAGCCCCGAAAGCTGTGGCCAGCCCTCGGCGCCCACTGCCGCCGCTTCCACGGCACCACAGAGCCTGGGGCTGCGGTCTCACCTGTGCCGCCTAGGCCCCGACGTATGAGGCCCGCTCGGGGCCGTTTTTTGCCCGAAGCCGGCACGGGGCTTGTGAACGTACGGCGATTTCTCCCACGCCAAAGGGGCCAGCCCCGAAAGCTGTGGCCAGCCCTCGGCACCCACTGCCGCCGCTTCCACGGCACCACAGAGCCTGGGGCTGCGGGCTCACCGGTGCCGCCTAGGCCCCGACGTATGAGGCCCGCTCGGCGGCGTTTTTTGCCCAAAGCCGGCACGGGGCTTGCGAACGTCCGGCGATTTCTCCCACGCCAAAGGGGCCAGCCCCGAAACCTGTGGCCAGCCCTCGGCGCCCACTGCCGCCGCTTCCACGGCACCACAGAGCCTGGGGCTGCGGTGTCACCTGTGCCGCCGAGGCCCCGACGTCCGAGGCCCGCTCGGGGCCGGTTTTTGCCCGAAGCCGGCACGGGGCTTGCGAACGTCCGGGGATTTCTCCCACGCCAAAGGGGCCAGCCCCGAAAGCTGTGGCCAGCCCTCGGCGCCCACTGCCGCCACTTCCACGGCACCACAGAGCCTGGGGCTGCGGTCTCACCTGTGCCGCCTAGGCCCCGACGTATGAGGCCCGCTCGGGGCCGTTTTTTGCCCGAAGCCGGCACGGGGCTTGCGAACGTCCGGCGATTTCTCCCACGCCAAGGGGGCCAGCCCCGAAAGCTGTGGCCAGCCCTCGGCGCCCACTGCCGCCGCTTCCACGGCACCACAGAGCCTGGGGCTGCGGGCTCACCTGTGCCGCCGAGGCCCCGACGTATGAGGCCCGCTCGGGGGCGTTTTTTACCCGAAGCCGGCACGGGGCTTGCGAACGTCCGGCGATTTCTCCCACGCCAAAGGGGCCAGCCCTGAAACCTGTGGCCAGCCCTCGGCGCCCACTGCCGCCGCTTCCACGGCACCACAGAGCCTGGGGCTGCGGGCTCACCTGTGCCGCCGTGGCCCCGACGTATGAGGCCCGCTCGGGGGCGTTTTTTGCCCGAAGCCGGCACGGGGCTTGCGAACGTCCGGGGATTTCTCCCACGCCAAAGGGGCCAGCCCCGAAAGCTGTGGCCAGCCCTCGGCGCCCACTGCCGCCACTTCCACGGCACCACAGAGCCTGGGGCTGCGGGCTCACCTGTGCCGCCGAGGCCCCGACGTATGAGGCCCGCTCGGGGGCGTTTGTTGCCCGAAGCCGGCACGGGGCTTGCGAACGTCCGGCGATTTCTCCCACGCCAAAGGGGCCAGCCCCGAAAGCTGTGGCCAGCCCTCGGCGCCCACTGCCGCCGCTTCCACGGCACCACAGAGCCTGGGGCTGCGGACTCACCTGTGCCGCCGAGGCCGCGACGTATGAGGCCCGCTCAGGGGCGTTTTTTGCCCGAAGCCGGCACGGGGCTTGCGAACGTCCGGCGATTTCTCCCACGCCAAAGGGGCCAGCCCCGAAACCTGTGGCCAGCCCTCGGCGCCCACTGCCGCCGCTTCCACGGCACCACTGAGCCTGGGGCTGCGGGCTCACCTGTGCCGCCTAGGCCCCGACGTATGAGGCCCACTCGGGGCCGTTTTTTGCCCGACGCCGGCACGGGGCTTGCGAACGTCCGGGGATTTCTCCCACGCCAAACGGGCCAGCCCCGAAAGCTGTGGCCAGCCCTCGGCGCCCACTGCCGCCGCTTCCACGGCACCACAGAGCCTGGGGCTGCGGGCTCACCTGTGCCGCCTAGGCCCCGACGTATGAGGCCCGCTCGGGGCCGTTTTTTGCCCGAAGCCGGCACGGGGCTTGTGAACGTCCGGCGATTTCTCCCACGCCAAAGGGGCCAGCCCCGAAAGCTGTGGCCAGCCCTCGGCACCCACTGCCGCCGCTTCCACGGCACCACAGAGCCTGGGGCTGCGGGCTCACCTGTGCCGCCTAGGCCCCGACGTATGAGGCACGCTCGGGGCCGTTTTTTGCCCGAAGCCGGCACGGGGCTTGCGAACGTCCGGCGATTTCTCCCACGCCAAAGGGGCCAGCCCCGAAAGCTGTGGCCAGCCCTCGGCGCCCACTGCCGCCGCTTCCACGGCACCACAGAGCCTGGGGCTGCGGGCTCACCTGTGCCGCCTAGGCCCCTACGTATGACGACCGCTCGGGGGCGTTTTTTGCCCGAAGCCGGCACGGGGCTTGCGAACGTCCGGCCATTTCTCCCACGCCAAGGGGGCCAGCCCCGAAAGCTGTGGCCAGCCCTCGGCGCCCACTGCCGCCGCTTCCACGGCACCACAGAGCCTGGGGCTGCGGTGTCACCGGTGCCGCCGAGGCCCCGACGTATGAGGCCCGCTCGGGGCCGTTTTTTGCCCGAAGCCGGCAAGGGGCTTGCGAACGTCCGGCGATTTCTCCCACGCCAAAGGGGCCAGCCCCAAAAGCTGTGGCCAGCCCTCGGCGCCCACTGCCGCCGCTTCCACGGCACCACAGAGCCTGGGGCTGCGGGCTCACCGGTGCCGCCGAGGCCCCGAAGTATGAGGCCCGCTCGGGGCCGTTTTTTGCCCGAAGCCGGCACGGGGCTTGCGAACGTCCGGCGATTTCTCCCACGCCAAAGGGGCCAGCCCCGAAACCTGTGGCCAGCCCTCGGCGCCCACTGCCGCCGCTTCCACGGCACCACAGAGCCTGGGGCTGCGGGCTCACCTGTGCCGCCGAGGCCCCGACGTATGAGGCCCGCTCGGGGGCGTTTTTTGCCCGAAGCCGGCACGGGGCTTACGAACGTCCGGGGATTTCTCCCACGCCAAAGGGGCCAGCCCCGAGAGCTGTGGCCAGCCCTCGGCGCCCACTGCCGCCGCTTCCACGGCACCACTGAGCCTGGGGCTGCGGGCTCACCTGTGCCGCCTATGACCCGACGTATGAGGCCCGCTCGGGGCCGTTTTTTGCCCGAAGCCGGCACGGGGCTTGCGAACGTCCGGCGATTTCTCCCACGCCAAAGGGGCCAGCCCCGAATGCTGTGGCCAGCCCTCGGCGCCCACTGCCGCCGCTTCCACGGCACCACAGAGCCTGGGGCTGCAGGCTCACCTGTGCCGCCTAGGCCCCGACGTATGACGACCGCTCGAGGGCGTTTTTTTGCCCGAAGCCGGCACGGGGCTTGCGAACGTCCAGGGATTTCTCCCACGCCAAAGGGGCCAGCCCCGAAAGCTGTGGCCAGCCCTCGGCGCCCACTGCCGCCGCTTCCACGGCACCACAGAGCCTGGGGCTGCGGGCTCACCTCTGCCGCCGAGGCCCCGACGTATGAGGCCCGCTCGGGGCCGTTTTTTGCCCGAAGCCGGCACGGGGCTTGCGAACGTCCGGGGATTTCTCCCACGCCAAAGGGGCCAGCCCCGAAAGCTGTGGCCAGCCCTCGGCGCCCACTGCCGCCACTTCCACGGCACCACAGAGCCTGGGGCTGCGGTCTCACCTGTGCCGCCTAGGCCCCGACGTATGAGGCCCGCTCGGGGCCGTTTTTTGCCCGAAGCCGGCACGGGGCTTGCGAACGTCCGGCGATTTCTCCCACGCCAAGGGGGCCAGCCCCGAAAGCTGTGGCCAGCCCTCGGCGCCCACTGCCGCCGCTTCCACGGCACCACAGAGCCTGGGGCTGCGGGCTCACCTGTGCCGCCGAGGCCCCGACGTATGAGGCCCGCTCGGGGGCGTTTTTTACCCGAAGCCGGCACGGGGCTTGCGAACGTCCGGCGATTTCTCCCACGCCAAAGGGGCCAGCCCTGAAACCTGTGGCCAGCCCTCGGCGCCCACTGCCGCCGCTTCCACGGCACCACAGAGCCTGGGGCTGCGGGCTCACCTGTGCCGCCGTGGCCCCGACGTATGAGGCCCGCTCGGGGGCGTTTTTTGCCCGAAGCCGGCACGGGGCTTGCGAACGTCCGGGGATTTCTCCCACGCCAAAGGGGCCAGCCCCGAAAGCTGTGGCCAGCCCTCGGCGCCCACTGCCGCCACTTCCACGGCACCACAGAGCCTGGGGCTGCGGGCTCACCTGTGCCGCCGAGGCCCCGACGTATGAGGCCCGCTCGGGGCCGTTTTTTGCCCGACGCCGGCACGGGGCTTGCGAACGTCCGGGGATTTCTCCCACGCCAAACGGGCCAGCCCCGAAAGCTGTGGCCAGCCCTCGGCGCCCACTGCCGCCGCTTCCACGGCACCACAGAGCCTGGGGCTGCGGGCTCAGCTGTGCCGCCTAGGCCCCGACGTATGAGGCCCGCTCGGGGCCGTTTTTTGCCCGAAGCCGGCACGGGGCTTGTGAACGTCCGGCGATTTCTCCCACGCCAAAGGGGCCAGCCCCGAAAGCTGTGGCCAGCCCTCGGCACCCACTGCCGCCGCTTCCACGGCACCACAGAGCCTGGGGCTGCGGGCTCACCTGTGCCGCCTAGGCCCCGACGTATGAGGCACGCTCGGGGCCGTTTTTTGCCCGAAGCCGGCACGGGGCTTGCGAACGTCCGGCGATTTCTCCCACGCCAAAGGGGCCAGCCCCGAAAGCTGTGGCCAGCCCTCGGCGCCCACTGCCGCCGCTTCCACGGCACCACAGAGCCTGGGGCTGCGGGCTCACCTGTGCCGCCTAGGCCCCTACGTATGACGACCGCTCGGGGGCGTTTTTTGCCCGAAGCCGGCACGGGGCTTGCGAACGTCCGGCCATTTCTCCCACGCCAAGGGGGCCAGCCCCGAAAGCTGTGGCCAGCCCTCGGCGCCCACTGCCGCCGCTTCCACGGCACCACAGAGCCTGGGGCTGCGGGCTCACCGGTGCCGCCGAGGCCCCGAAGTATGAGGCCCGCTCGGGGCCGTTTTTTGCCCGAAGCCGGCACGGGGCTTGCGAACGTCCGGCGATTTCTCCCACGCCAAAGGGGCCAGCCCCAAAAGCTGTGGCCAGCCCTCGGCGCCCACTGCCGCCGCTTCCACGGCACCACAGAGCCTGGGGCTGCGGGCTCACCGGTGCCGCCGAGGCCCCGAAGTATGAGGCCCGCTCGGGGCCGTTTTTTGCCCGAAGCCGGCACGGGGCTTGCGAACGTCCGGCGATTTCTCCCACGCCAAAGGGGCCAGCCCCGAAACCTGTGGCCAGCCCTCGGCGCCCACTGCCGCCGCTTCCACGGCACCACAGAGCCTGGGGCTGCGGGCTCACCTGTGCCGCCTAGGCCCCGACGTATGAGGCCCGCTCGCCGGCGTTTTTTGCCCGAAGCCGGCACGGGGCTTACGAACGTCCGGGGATTTCTCCCACGCCAAAGGGGCCAGCCCCGAAAGCTGTGGCCAGCCCTCGGCGCCCACTGCCGCCGCTTCCACGGCACCACTGAGCCTGGGGCTGCGGGCTCACCTGTGCCGCCTATGACCCGACGTATGAGGCCCGCTCGGGGCCGTTTTTTGCCCGAAGCCGGCACGGGGCTTGCGAACGTCCGGCGATTTCTCCCACGCCAAAGGGGCCAGCCCCGAATGCTGTGGCCAGCCCTCGGCGCCCACTGCCGCCGCTTCCACGGCACCACAGAGCCTGGGGCTGCAGGCTCACCTGTGCCGCCTAGGCCCCGACGTATGACGACCGCTCGAGGGCGTTTTTTTGCCCGAAGCCGGCACGGGGCTTGCGAACGTCCAGGGATTTCTCCCACGCCAAAGGGGCCAGCCCCGAAAGCTGTGGCCAGCCCTCGGCGCCCACTGCCGCCGCTTCCACGGCACCACAGAGCCTGGGGCTGCGGGCTCACCTGTGCCGCCGAGGCCCCGACGTATGAGGCCCGCTCGGGGCCGTTTTTTGCCCGAAGCCGGCACGGGGCTTGCGAACGTCCGGGGATTTCTCCCACGCCAAAGGGGCCAGCCCCGAAAGCTGTGGCCAGCCCTCGGCACCCACTGCCGCCGCTTCCGCGGCACCACAGAGCCTGGGGCTGCGGGCTCACCTGTGCCGCCTAGGCCCCGACGTATGAGGCCCGCTCGGCGGCGTTTTTTACCCGAAGCCGGCACGGGGCTTACGAACGTCCGGGGATTTCTCCCACGCCAAAGGGGCCAGCCCCGAAAGCTGTGGCCAGCCCTCGGCGCCCACTGCCGCCGCTTCCACGGCACCACTGAGCCTGGGGCTGCGGGCTCACCTGTGCCGCCTATGACCCGACGTATGAGGCCCGCTCGGGGGCGTTTTTTGCCCGAAGCCGGCACGGGGCTTGCGAACGTCCGGCGATTTCTCCCACGCCAAAGGGGCCAGCCCCGAATGCTGTGGCCAGCCCTCGTCGCCCACTGCCGCCGCTTCCACGGCACCACAGAGCCTGGGGCTGCAGGCTCACCTGTGCCGCCTAGGCCCCGACGTATGACGACCGCTCGAGGGCGTTTTTTTGCCCGAAGCCGGCACGGGGCTTGCGAACGTCCAGGGATTTCTCCCACGCCAAAGGGGCCAGCCCCAAAAGCTGTGGCCAGCCCTCGGCGCCCACTGCCGCCGCTTCCACGGCACCACAGAGCCTGGGGCTGCGGGCTCACCTGTGCCGCCGAGGCCCCGACGTATGAGGCCCGCTCGGGGCCGTTTTTTGCCCGAAGCCGGCACGGGGCTTGCGAACGTCCGGGGATTTCTCCCACGCCAAAGGGGCCAGCCCCGAAAGCTGTGGCCAGCCCTCGGCACCCACTGCCGCCGCTTCCGCGGCACCACAGAGCCTGGGGCTGCGGGCTCACCTGTGCCGCCTAGGCCCCGACGTATGAGGCCCGCTCGGCGGCGTTTTTTGCCCAAAGCCGGCACGGGGCTTGCGAACGTCCGGCGATTTCTCCCACGCTAAAGGGGCCAGCCCCAAAAGCTGTGGCCAGCCCTCGGCACCCACTGCCGCCGCTTCCACGGCACCACAGAGCCTGGGGCTGCGGGCTCACCTGTGCCGCCTACGCCCCGATGTATGAGGCCCGCTCGGGGCCGTTTTTTGCCCGAAGCCGGCACACGGCTTGCGAACGTCCGTGGATTTCTCCCACGCCAAAGGGGCCAGCCCCGAAACCTGTGGCCAGCCCTCGGCGCCCACTGCCGCCACTTCCACGGCACCACAGAGCCTGGGGCTGCGGGCTCACCTGTGCCGCCTAGGCCCCGACGTATGAGGCACGCTCGGGGGCGTTTTTTGCCCGAAGCCGGCACGGGGCTTGCGAACGTCCGGCGATTTCTCCCACGCCAAAGGGGCCAGCCCCGAAAGCTGTGGCCAGCCCTCGGCGCCCACTGCCGCCGCTTCCACGGCACCACAGAGCCTGGGGCTGCGGGCTCACCTGTGCCGCCTAGGCCCCGACGTATGAGGCCCGCTCGGGGCCGTTTTTTGCCCGAAGCCGGCACGGGGCTTGCGAACGTCCGGCGATATCTCCCACGCCAAAGGGGCCAGCCCCGAAAGCTGTGGCCAGCCCTCGGCACCCACTGCCGCCGCTTCCACGGCACCACAGAGCCTGGGGCTGCAGGCTCACCTGTGCCGCCGAGGCCCCGACGTATGAGGCCCGCTCGGGGCCGTTTTTTGCCCGAAGCCGGCACGGGGCTTGCGAACGTCCGGCGATTTCTCCCACGCCAAAGGGGCCAGCCCCGAAAGCTGTGGCCAGCCCTCGGTGCCCACTGCCGCCACTTCCACGGCACCACAGAGCCTGGGGCTGCGGGCTCACCTGTGCCGCCGAGGCCCCGACGTATGAGGCCCGCTCGGGGCCATTTTTTGCCCAAAGCCGGCACGGGGCTTGCGAACGTCCGGGGATTTCTCCCACGCCAAAGGGGCCAGCCCCGAAACCTGTGGCCAGCCCTCGGCGCCCACTGCCGCCACTTCCACGGCACCACAGAGCCTGGGGCTGCGGTCTCACCTGTGCCGCCTAGGCCCCGACGTATGAGGCCCGCTCGGGGCCGTTTTTTGCCCGAAGCCGGCACGGGGCTTGCGAACGTCCGGCGATTTCTCCCACGCCAAAGGGGCCAGCCCCGAAAGCTGTGGCCAGCCCTCGGCGCCCACTGCCGCCGCTTCCACGGCACCACAGAGCCTGGGGCTGCGGACTCACCTGTGCCGCCGAGGCCGCGACGTATGAGGCCCGCTCAGGGGCGTTTTTTGCCCGAAGCCGGCACGGGGCTTGCGAACGTCCGGGGATTTCTCCCACGCCAAAGGGGCCAGCCCCGAAAGCTGTGGCCAGCCCTCGGCGCCCACTGCCGCCACTTCCACGGCACCACAGAGCCTGGGGCTGCGGGCTCACCTGTGCCGCCTAGGCCCCTACGTATGACGACCGCTCGGGGGCGTTTTTTGCCCGAAGCCGGCACGGGGCTTGCGAACGTCCGGCCATTTCTCCCACGCCAAGGGGGCCAGCCCCGAAAGCTGTGGCCAGCCCTCGGCGCCCACTGCCGCCGCTTCCACGGCACCACAGAGCCTGGGGCTGCGGTGTCACCGGTGCCGCCGAGGCCCCGACGTATGAGGCCCGCTCGGGGCCGTTTTTTGCCCGAAGCCGGCACGGGGCTTGCGAACGTCCGGCGATTTCTCCCACGCCAAAGGGGCCAGCCCCAAAAGCTGTGGCCAGCCCTCGGCGCCCACTGCCGCCGCTTCCACGGCACCACAGAGCCTGGGGCTGCGGGCTCACCTGTGCCGCCGAGGCCCCGACTTATGAGGCCCGCTCGGGGCCGTTTTTTGCCCGAAGCCGGCACGGGGCTTGCGAACGTCCGGCGATTTCTCCCACGCCAAAGGGGCCAGCCCCGAAACCTGTGGCCAGCCCTCGGCGCCCACTGCCGCCGCTTCCACGGCACCACAGAGCCTGGGGCTGCTGGCTCACCAGTGCCGCCGAGGCCCCGAAGTATGAGGACCGCTCGGGGGCGTTTTTTGCCCGAAGCCGGCACAGGGCTTGCGAACGTCCGGGGATTTCTCCCACGCCAAAGGGGCCAGCCCCGAAACCTGTGGCCAGCCCTCGGCGCCCACTGCCGCCGCTTCCACGGCACCACAGAGCCTGGGGCTGCGGGCTCACCTGTGCCGCCTAGGCCCCGACGTATGAGGCCCGCTCGGGGCCGTTTTTTGCCCGAAGCCGGCACGGGGCTTGCGAACGTCCGGCGATTTCTCCCACGCCAAGGGGGCCAGCCCCGAAAGCTGTGGCCAGCCCTCGGCGCCCACTGCCGCCGCTTCCACGGCACCACAGAGCCTGGGGCTGCGGTGTCACCGGTGCCGCCTAGGCCCCGACGTATGAGGCCCGCTCGGGGCCGTTTTTTGCCCGAAGCCGGCACGGGGCTTGCGAACGTCCGGCGATTTCTCCCACGCCAAAGGGGCCAGCCCCGAAAGCTGTGGCCAGCCCTCGGCGCCCACTGCCGCCGCTTCCACGGCACCACAGAGCCTGGGGCTGCAGGCTCACCTGTGCCGCCTAGGCCCCGACGTATGACGACCGCTCGAGGGCGTTTTTTTGCCCGAAGCCAGCACGGGGCTTGCGAACGTCCAGGGATTTCTCCCACGCCAAAGGGGCCAGCCCCGAAAGCTGTGGCCAGCCCTCGGCGCCCACTGCCGCCGCTTCCACGGCACCACAGAGCCTGGGGCTGCGGGCTCACCTGTGCCGCCGAGGCCCCGACGTATGAGGCCCGCTCGGGGCCGTTTTTTGCCCGAAGCCGGCACGGGGCTTGCGAACGTCCGGCGATTTCTCCCACGCCAAAGGGGCCAGCCCCGAAAGCTGTGGCCAGCCCTCGGCACCCACTGCCGCCGCTTCCGCGGCACCACAGAGCCTGGGGCTGCGGGCTCACCTGTGCCGCCTAGGCCCCGACGTCCGAGGCCCGCTCGGGGCCGTTTTTTGCCCAAAGCCGGCACGGGGCTTGCAAACGTCCGGCGATTTCTCCCACGCTAAAGGGGCCATCCCCAAAAGCTGTGGCCAGCCCTCGGCACCCACTGCCGCCGCTTCCACGGCACCACAGAGCCTGGGGCTGCGGGCTCACCTGTGCCGCCTACGCCCCGATGTATGAGGCCCGCTCGGGGCCGATTTTTGCCCGAAGCCGGCACAGGGCTTGCGAACGTGCGTGGATTTCTCCCACGCCAAAGGGGCCAGCCCCGAAAGCTGTGGCCAGCCCTCGGCGCCCACTGCCGCCACTTCCACGGCACCACAGAGCCTGGGGCTGCGGGCTCACCTGTGCCGCCTAGGCCCCGACGTATGAGGCCCGCTCGGGGCCGTTTTTTGCCCGAAGCCGGCACGGGGCTTGCGAACGTCCGGGGATTTCTCCCACGCCAAAGGGGCCAGCCCCGAAAGCTGTGGCCAGCCCTCGGCGCCCACTGCCGCCACTTCCACGGCACCACAGAGCCTGGGGCTGCGGTCTCACCTGTGCCGCCTAGGCCCCGACGTATGAGGCACGCTCGGGGCCGTTTTTTGCCCGAAGCCGGCACGGGGCTTGCGAACGTCCGGTGATTTCTCCCACGCCAAAGGGGCCAGCCCCGAAAGCTGTGGCCAGCCCTCGGCGCCCACTGCCGCCGCTTCCACGGCACCACAGAGCCTGGGGCTGCGGGCTCACCTGTGCCGCCTAGGCCCCGACGTATGAGGCCCGCTCGGGGCCGTTTTTTGCCCGAAGCCGGCACGGGGCTTGCGAACGTCCGGGGATTTCTCCCACGCCAAAGGGGCCAGCCCCGAAACCTGTGGCCAGCCCTCGGCGCCCACTGCCGCCGCTTCCACGGCACCACAGAGCCTGGGCCTGCGGTGTCACCGGTGCCGCCGAGGCCCCGACGTATGAGGCCCGCTCGGGGCCGCTTTTTGCCCGAAGCCGGCACGGGGCTTGCGAACGTCCGGGGATTTCTCCCACGCCAAAGTGGCCAGCCCCGAAAGCTGTGGCCAGCCCTCGGCGCCCACTGCCGCCGCTTCCACGGCACCACAGAGCCTGGGGCTGCGGGCTCACCTGTGCCGCCGTGGCCCCGACGTATGAGGCCCGCTCGGGGCCGTTTTTTGCCCGAAGCCGGCACGGGGCTTGCGAACGTCCGGCGATTTCTCCCACGCCAAAGGGGCCAGCCCCGAAACCTGTGGCCAGCCCTCGGCGCCCACTGCCGCCGCTTCCACGGCACCACAGAGCCTGGGGCTGTGGGCTCACCTGTGCCGCCTAGGCCCCGACGTATGAGGCCCGCTCGGGGCCGTTTTTTGCCCGAAGCCGGCACGGGGCTTGCGAACGTCCGGCGATTTCTCCCACGCCAAAGGGGCCAGCCCCGAAACCTGTGGCCAGCCCTCGGCGCCCACTGCCGCCGCTTCCACGGCACCACAGAGCCTGGGGCTGCGGGCTCACCTGTGCCGCCGAGGCCCCGACGTCCGAGGCCCGCTCGGGGCCGTTTTTTGCCCGAAGGCGGCACGGGGCTTGCGAACGTCCGGGGATTTCTCCCCCGCCAAAGGGGCCAGCCCCGAAACCTGTGGCCAGCCCTCGGCGCCCACTGCCGCCGCTTCCACGGCACCACAGAGCCTGGGGCTGCGGGCTCACCTGTGCCGCCGAGGCCCCGACGTATGAGGCCCGCTCGGGGACGTTTTTTGCCCGAAGCCGGCACGGGGCTTGCGAACGTCCGGCGATTTCTCCCACGCCAAAGTGGCCAGCCCCGAAAGCTGTTGCCAGCCCTCGGCGCCCACTGCCGCCGCTTCCACGGCACCACAGAGCCTGGGGCTGCTGGCTCACCGGTGCCGCCGAGGCCCCGAAGTATGAGGACCGCTCGGGGGCGTTTTTTGCCCGAAGCCGGCACGGGGCTTGCGAACGTCCGGGGATTTCTCCCACGCCAAACGGGCCAGCCCCGAAACCTGTGGCCAGCCCTCGGCGTCCACTGCCGCCGCTTCCACGGCACCACAGAGCCTGGGGCTGCGGGCTCACCTGTGCCGCCTAGGCCCCGACGTATGAGGCCTGCTCGGGGCCGTTTTTTGCCCGAAGCCGGCACACGGCTTGCGAACGTCCGGGGATTTCTCCCACGCCAAAGGGGCCAGCCCCGAAACCTGTGGCCAGCCCTCGGCGCCCACTGCCGCCGCTTCCACGGCACCACAGAGCCTGGGGCTGCGGTCTCACCTGTGCCGCCGAGGGCCCCGACGTATGACGACCGCTCGGGGGCGTTTTTTACCCGAAGCCGGCACGGGGCTTGCGAACGTCCGGGGATTTCTCCCACGCCAAAGGGGCCAGCCCCGAAAGCTGTGGCCAGCCCTCGGCGCCCACTGCCGCCGCTTCCACGGCACCACAGAGCCTGGGGCTGCAGGCTCACCTGTGCCACCTAGGCCCCGACGTATGACGACCGCTCGGGGGCGTTTTTTACCCGAAGCCGGCACGGGGCTTGCGAACGTCCAGGGATTTCTCCCACGCCAAAGGGGCCAGCCCCGAAAGCTGTGGCCAGCCCTCGGCGCCCACTGCCGCCGCTTCCACGGCACCACAGAGCCTGGGGCTGCGGGCTCACCTGTGCCGCCTAGGCCCCGACGTATGAGGCCCGCTCGGGGCCGTTTTTTGCCCGAAGCCGGCACGGGGCTTGCGAACGTCCGGCGATTTCTCCCACGCCAAAGGGGCCAGCCCCGAAAGCTGTGGCCAGCCCTCGGCACACACTGCCGCCGCTTCCGCGGCACCACAGAGCCTGGGGCTGCGGGCTCACCTGTGCCGCCTAGGCCCCGACGTATGAGGCCCGCTCGGGGCCGTTTTTTGCCCGAAGCCGGCACGGGGCTTGCGAACGTCCGGGGATTTCTCCCACGCCAAAGGGGCCAGCCCCGAAAGCTGTGGCCAGCCCTCGGCGCCCACTGCCGCCGCTTCCACGGCACCACAGAGCCTGGGGCTGCGGGCTCACCTGTGCCACCTAGGCCCCGACGTATGAGGCCCGCTCGGGGCCGTTTTTTGCCCGAAGCCGGCACGGGGCTTGCGAACGTCCGGGGATTTCTCCCACGCCAAACGGGCCAGCCCCGAAAGCTGTGGCCAGCCCTCCGCGCCCACTGCCGCCGCTTCCACGGCACCACAGAGCCTGGGGCTGCGGTCTCACCTGTGCCGCCGAGGCCCCGACGTATGAGGCCCGCTCGGGGCCGTTTTTTGCCCGAAGCCGGCACGGGGCTTGCGAACGTCCAGCAATTTCTCCCACGCCAAAGGGGCCAGCCCCGAAACCTGTGGCCAGCCCTCGGCGCCCACTGCCGCCGCTTCCACGGCACCACAGAGCCTGGGGCTGCGGTGTCACCGGTGCCGCCGAGGCCCCTGCGTATGACGACCGCTCGGGGGCGTTTTTTGCCCGAAGCTGGCACGGGGCTTGCGAACGTCCGGGGATTTCTCCCACGCCAAGGGGGCCAGCCCCGAAAGCTGTGGCCAGCCCTCGGCGCCCACTGCCGCCGCTTCCACGGCACCACAGAGCCTGGGGCTACGGGCTCACCTGTGCCGCCGAGGCCCCCGACGTATGAGGCCCGCTCGGGGCCGTTTTTTGCCCGAAGCCGGCACGGGGCTTGCGAACGTCCGGGGATTTCTCCCACGCCAAAGGGGCCAGCCCCGAAAGCTGTGGCCAGCCCTCGGCGCCCACTGCCGCCGCTTCCACGGCACCACAGAGCCTGGGGCTGCGGGCTCACCTGTGCCGCCTAGGCCCCGACGTATGAGGCCCGCTCGGGGCCGTTTTTTGCCCGAAGCCGGCACGGGGCTTGCGAACGTCCGGGGATTTCTCCCACGCCAAAGGGGCCAGCCCCGAAAGCTGTGGCCAGCCCTCGGCGCCCACTGCCGCCGCTTCCACGGCACCACAGAGCCTGGGGCTGCGGTCTCACCTGTGCCGCCGAGGCCCCGACGTATGAGGCCCGCTCGGGGACGTTTTTTGCCCGAAGCCGGCACGGGGCTTGCGAACGTCCGGCGATTTCTCCCACGCCAAAGTGGCCAGCCCCGAAAGCTGTTGCCAGCCCTCGGCGCCCACTGCCGCCGCTTCCACGGCACCACAGAGCCTGGGGCTGCTGGCTCACCGGTGCCGCCGAGGCCCCGAAGTATGAGGACCGCTCGGGGGCGTTTTTTGCCCGAAGCCGGCACGGGGCTTGCGAACGTCCGGGGATTTCTCCCACGCCAAACGGGCCAGCCCCGAAACCTGTGGCCAGCCCTCGGCGTCCACTGCCGCCGCTTCCACGGCACCACAGAGCCTGGGGCTGCGGGCTCACCTGTGCCGCCTAGGCCCCGACGTATGAGGCCTGCTCGGGGCCGTTTTTTGCCCAAAGCCGGCACGGGGCTTGCGAACGTCCGGGGATTTCTCCCACGCCAAAGGGGCCAGCCCCGAAAGCTGTGGCCAGCCCTCGGCGCCCACTGCCGCCGCTTCCACGGCACCACAGAGCCTGGGGCTGCGGTCTCACCTGTGCCGCCGAGGCCCCGACGTATGACGACCGCTCGGGGGCGTTTTTTACCCGAAGCCGGCACGGGGCTTGCGAACGTCCGGGGATTTCTCCCACGCCAAAGGGGCCAGCCCCGAAAGCTGTGGCCAGCCCTCGGCGCCCACTGCCGCCGCTTCCACGGCACCACAGAGCCTGGGGCTGCAGGCTCACCTGTGCCGCCTAGGCCCCGACGTATGACGACCGCTCGGGGGCGTTTTTTGCCCGAAGCCGGCACGGGGCTTGCGAACGTCCAGGGATTTCTCCCACGCCAAAGGGGCCAGCCCCGAAAGCTGTGGCCAGCCCTCGGCGCCCACTGCCGCCGCTTCCACGGCACCACAGAGCCTGGGGCTGCGGGCTCACCTGTGCCGCCTAGGCCCCGACGTATGAGGCCCGCTCGGGGCCGTTTTTTGCCCGAAGCCGGCACGGGGCTTGCGAACGTCCGGCGATTTCTCCCACGCCAAAGGGGCCAGCCCCGAAAGCTGTGGCCAGCCCTCGGCACCCACTGCCGCCGCTTCCGCGGCACCACAGAGCCTGGGGCTGCGGGCTCACCTGTGCCGCCTAGGCCCCGACGTATGACGACCGCTCTGGGCCGTTTTTTGCCCGAAGCCGGCACGGGGCTTGCGAACGTCCGGGGATTTCTCCCACGCCAAACGGGCCAGCCCCGAAAGCTGTGGCCAGCCCTCCGCGCTCACTGCCGCCGCTTCCACGGCACCACAGAGCCTGGGGCTGCGGGCTCACCTGTGCCGCCGAGGCCCCGACGTATGAGGCCCTCTCGGGGCCGTTTTTTGCCCGAAGCCGGCACGGGGCTTGCGAACGTCCAGCAATTTCTCCCACGCCAAAGGGGCCAGCCCCGAAAGCTGTGGCCAGCCCTCGGCGCCCACTGCCGCCGCTTCCACGGCACCACAGAGCCTGGGGCTGCGGTGTCACCGGTGCCGCCGAGGCCCCTGCGTATGACGACCGCTCGGGGCCGTTTTTTGCCCGAAGCTGGCACGGGGCTTGCGAACGTCCGGGGATTTCTCCCACGCCAAACGGGCCAGCCCCGAAACCTGTGGCCAGCCCTCGGCGCCCACTGCCGCCGCTTCCACGGCACCACAGAGCCTGGGGCTGCGGGCTCACCTGTGCCGCCTAGGCCCCGACGTATGAGGCCCGCTCGGGGCCGTTTTTTGCCCGAAGCCGGCACGGGGCTTGTGAACGTATGGCGATTTCTCCCACGCCAAAGGGGCCAGCCCCGAAAGCTGTGGCCAGCCCTCGGCGCCCACTGCCGCCGCTTCCACGGCACCACAGAGCCTGGGGCTGCGGGCTCACCTGTGCCGCCGAGGCCCCGATGTATGAGGCCCGCTCGGGGCCGTTTTTTGCCCGAAGCCGGCACGGGGCTTGCGAACGTCCGGGGATTTCTCCCACGCCAAAGGGGCCAGCCCCGAAAGCTGTTGCCAGCCCTCGGCGCCCACTGCCGCCACTTCCACAGCACCACAGAGCCTGGGGCTGCGGTCTCACCTGTGCCGCCTAGGCCCCGACGTATGAGGCACGCTCGGGGCCTTTTTTGCCCGAAGCCGGCACGGGGCTTGCGAACGTCCGGCGATTTCTCCCACGCCAAAGGGGCCAGCCCCGAAAGCTGTGGCCAGCCCTCGGCGCCCACTGCCGCCGCTTCCACGGCACCACAGAGCCTGGGGCTGCGGGCTCACCTGTGCCGCCTAGGCCCCGACGTATGAGGGCCGCTCGGGGCCGTTTTTTGCCCGAAGCCGGCACGGGGCTTGCGAACGTCCGGCGATTTCTCCCACGCCAAAGGGGCCAGCCCCGAAAGCTGTGGCCAGCCCTCGGCGCCCACTGCCGCCGCTTCCACGGCACCACAGAGCCTGGGGCTGCGGGCTCACCTGTGCCGCCTAGGCCCCGACGTATGACGACCGCTCGGGGGCGTTTTTTGCCCGAAGCCGGCACGGGGCTTGCGAACATCCGGCGATTTCTCCCACGCCAAGGGGGCCCGCCCCGAAAGCTGTGGCCAGCCCTCGGCGCCCACTGCCGCCGCTTCCACGGCACCACAGAGCCTGGGGCTGCGGGCTCACCTGTGCCGCCTAGGCCCCGACGTATGAGGCCCGATCGGGGCCGTTTTTTGCCCGAAGCCAGCACGGGGCTTGCGAACGTCCGGCGATTTCTCCCACGCCAAAGGGGCCAGCCCCGAAACCTGTGGCCAGCCCTCGGCGCCCACTGCCGCCGCTTCCACGGCACCACAGAGCCTGGGGCTGCAGGCTCACCTGTGCCGCCTAGGCCCCGACGTATGAGGCCCGCTCGGGGCCGTTTTTTGCCCGAAGCCGGCACGGGGCTTGCGAACGTCCGGCGATTTCTCCCACGCCAAAGGGGCCAGCCCCGAAACCTGTGGCCAGCCCTCGGCGCCCACTGCCGCCGCTTCCACGGCACCACAGAGCCTGGGGCTGCAGGCTCACCTGTGCCGCCTAGGCCCCAACGTATGAGGCCCGCTTGAGGCCGTTTTTTGCCCGAAGCCGGCACGGGGCTTGCGAACGTCCGTGGATTTCTCCCACGCCAAAGTGGCCAGCCCCGAAAGCTGTGGCCAGCCCTCGGCGCCCACTGCCGCCGCTTCCACGGCACCACAGAGCCTGGGGCTGCTGGCTCACCGGTGCCGCCGAGGCCCCGACGTATGAGGCCCGCTCGGGGCCGTTTTTTGCCCGAAGCCGGCACGGGGCTTGCGAACGTCCGGCAATTTCTCCCCCGCCAAAGGGGCCAGCCCCGAAACCTGTGGCCAGCCCTCGGCGCCCACTGCCGCCGCTTCCACGGCACCACAGAGCCTGGGGCTGCGGGCTCACCTGTGCCGCCGAGGCCCCGACGTATGAGGCCCGCTCGGGGACGTTTTTTGCCCGAAGCCGGCACGGGGCTTGCGAACGTCCGGCGATTTCTCCCACGCCAAAGTGGCCAGCCCCGAAAGCTGTTGCCAGCCCTCGGCGCCCACTGCCGCCGCTTCCACGGCACCACAGAGCCTGGGGCTGCTGGCTCACCGGTGCCGCCGAGGCCCCGAAGTATGAGGACCGCTCGGGGGCGTTTTTTGCCCGAAGCCGGCACGGGGCTTGCGAACGTCCGGGGATTTCTCCCACGCCAAACGGGCCAGCCCCGAAACCTGTGGCCAGCCCTCGGCGTCCACTGCCGCCGCTTCCACGGCACCACAGAGCCTGGGGCTGCGGGCTCACCTGTGCCGCCTAGGCCCCGACGTATGAGGCCTGCTCGGGGCCGTTTTTTGCCCGAAGCCGGCACACGGCTTGCGAACGTCCGGGGATTTCTCCCACGCCAAAGGGGCCAGCCCCGAAACCTGTGGCCAGCCCTCGGCGCCCACTGCCGCCGCTTCCACGGCACCACAGAGCCTGGGGCTGCGGTCTCACCTGTGCCGCCGAGGCCCCGACGTATGACGACCGCTCGGGGGCGTTTTTTACCCGAAGCCGGCACGGGGCTTGCGAACGTCCGGGGATTTCTCCCACGCCAAAGGGGCCAGCCCCGAAAGCTGTGGCCAGCCCTCGGCGCCCACTGCCGCCGCTTCCACGGCACCACAGAGCCTGGGGCTGCAGGCTCACCTGTGCCACCTAGGCCCCGACGTATGACGACCGCTCGGGGGCGTTTTTTACCCGAAGCCGGCACGGGGCTTGCGAACGTCCAGGGATTTCTCCCACGCCAAAGGGGCCAGCCCCGAAAGCTGTGGCCAGCCCTCGGCGCCCACTGCCGCCGCTTCCACGGCACCACAGAGCCTGGGGCTGCGGGCTCACCTGTGCCGCCTAGGCCCCGACGTATGAGGCCCGCTCGGGGCCGTTTTTTGCCCGAAGCCGGCACGGGGCTTGCGAACGTCCGGCGATTTCTCCCACGCCAAAGGGGCCAGCCCCGAAAGCTGTGGCCAGCCCTCGGCACACACTGCCGCCGCTTCCGCGGCACCACAGAGCCTGGGGCTGCGGGCTCACCTGTGCCGCCTAGGCCCCGACGTATGAGGCCCGCTCGGGGCCGTTTTTTGCCCGAAGCCGGCACGGGGCTTGCGAACGTCCGGCGATTTCTCCCACGCCAAAGGGGCCAGCCCCGAAAGCTGTGGCCAGCCCTCGGCGCCCACTGCCGCCGCTTCCACGGCACCACAGAGCCTGGGGCTGCGGGCTCACCTGTGCCACCTAGGCCCCGACGTATGAGGCCCGCTCGGGGCCGTTTTTTGCCCGAAGCCGGCACAGGGCTTGCGAACGTCCGGCGATTTCTCCCACGCCAAACGGGCCAGCCCCGAAAGCTGTGGCCAGCCCTCCGCGCCCACTGCCGCCGCTTCCACGGCACCACAGAGCCTGGGGCTGCGGTCTCACCTGTGCCGCCGAGGCCCCGACGTATGAGGCCCGCTCGGGGCCGTTTTTTGCCCGAAGCCGGCACGGGGCTTGCGAACGTCCAGCAATTTCTCCCACGCCAAAGGGGCCAGCCCCGAAACCTGTGGCCAGCCCTCGGCGCCCACTGCCGCCGCTTCCACGGCACCACAGAGCCTGGGGCTGCGGTGTCACCGGTGCCGCCGAGGCCCCTGCGTATGACGACCGCTCGGGGGCGTTTTTTGCCCGAAGCTGGCACGGGGCTTGCGAACGTCCGGGGATTTCTCCCACGCCAAGGGGGCCAGCCCCGAAAGCTGTGGCCAGCCCTCGGCGCCCACTGCCGCCGCTTCCACGGCACCACAGAGCCTGGGGCTACGGGCTCACCTGTGCCGCCGAGGCCCCGACGTATGAGGCCCGCTCGGGGCCGTTTTTTGCCCGAAGCCGGCACGGGGCTTGCGAACGTCCGGGGATTTCTCCCACGCCAAAGGGGCCAGCCCCGAAAGCTGTGGCCAGCCCTCGGCGCCCACTGCCGCCGCTTCCACGGCACCACAGAGCCTGGGGCTGCGGGCTCACCTGTGCCGCCTAGGCCCCGACGTATGAGGCCCGCTCGGGGCCGTTTTTTGCCCGAAGCCGGCACGGGGCTTGCGAACGTCCGGGGATTTCTCCCACGCCAAAGGGGCCAGCCCCGAAAGCTGTGGCCAGCCCTCGGCGCCCACTGCCGCCGCTTCCACGGCACCACAGAGCCTGGGGCTGCGGTCTCACCTGTGCCGCCGAGGCCCCGACGTATGAGGCCCGCTCGGGGACGTTTTTTGCCCGAAGCCGGCACGGGGCTTGCGAACGTCCGGCGATTTCTCCCACGCCAAAGTGGCCAGCCCCGAAAGCTGTTGCCAGCCCTCGGCGCCCACTGCCGCCGCTTCCACGGCACCACAGAGCCTGGGGCTGCTGGCTCACCGGTGCCGCCGAGGCCCCGAAGTATGAGGACCGCTCGGGGGCGTTTTTTGCCCGAAGCCGGCACGGGGCTTGCGAACGTCCGGGGATTTCTCCCACGCCAAACGGGCCAGCCCCGAAACCTGTGGCCAGCCCTCGGCGTCCACTGCCGCCGCTTCCACGGCACCACAGAGCCTGGGGCTGCGGGCTCACCTGTGCCGCCTAGGCCCCGACGTATGAGGCCTGCTCGGGGCCGTTTTTTGCCCAAAGCCGGCACGGGGCTTGCGAACGTCCGGGGATTTCTCCCACGCCAAAGGGGCCAGCCCCGAAACCTGTGGCCAGCCCTCGGCGCCCACTGCCGCCGCTTCCACGGCACCACAGAGCCTGGGGCTGCGGTCTCACCTGTGCCGCCGAGGCCCCGACGTATGACGACCGCTCGGGGGCGTTTTTTACCCGAAGCCGGCACGGGGCTTGCGAACGTCCGGGGATTTCTCCCACGCCAAAGGGGCCAGCCCCGAAAGCTGTGGCCAGCCCTCGGCGCCCACTGCCGCCGCTTCCACGGCACCACAGAGCCTGGGGCTGCAGGCTCACCTGTGCCGCCTAGGCCCCGACGTATGACGACCGCTCGGGGGCGTTTTTTGCCCGAAGCCGGCACGGGGCTTGCGAACGTCCAGGGATTTCTCCCACGCCAAAGGGGCCAGCCCCGAAAGCTGTGGCCAGCCCTCGGCGCCCACTGCCGCCGCTTCCACGGCACCACAGAGCCTGGGGCTGCGGGCTCACCTGTGCCGCCTAGGCCCCGACGTATGAGGCCCGCTCGGGGCCGTTTTTTGCCCGAAGCCGGCACGGGGCTTGCGAACGTCCGGCGATTTCTCCCACGCCAAAGGGGCCAGCCCCGAAACCTGTGGCCAGCCCTCGGCACCCACTGCCGCCGCTTCCGCGGCACCACAGAGCCTGGGGCTGCGGGCTCACCTGTGCCGCCTAGGCCCCGACGTATGACGACCGCTCGGGGCCGTTTTTTGCCCGAAGCCGGCACGGGGCTTGCGAACGTCCGGGGATTTCTCCCACGCCAAACGGGCCAGCCCCGAAAGCTGTGGCCAGCCCTCCGCGCTCACTGCCGCCGCTTCCACGGCACCACAGAGCCTGGGGCTGCGGGCTCACCTGTGCCGCCGAGGCCCCGACGTATGAGGCCCTCTCGGGGCCGTTTTTTGCCCGAAGCCGGCACGGGGCTTGCGAACGTCCAGCAATTTCTCCCACGCCAAAGGGGCCAGCCCCGAAACCTGTGGCCAGCCCTCGGCGCCCACTGCCGCCGCTTCCACGGCACCACAGAGCCTGGGGCTGCGGTGTCACCGGTGCCGCCGAGGCCCCTGCGTATGACGACCGCTCGGGGCCGTTTTTTGCCCGAAGCTGGCACGGGGCTTGCGAACGTCCGGGGATTTCTCCCACGCCAAACGGGCCAGCCCCGAAACCTGTGGCCAGCCCTCGGCGCCCACTGCCGCCGCTTCCACGGCACCACAGAGCCTGGGGCTGCGGGCTCACCTGTGCCGCCTAGGCCCCGACGTATGAGGCCCGCTCGGGGCCGTTTTTTGCCCGAAGCCGGCACGGGGCTTGTGAACGTATGGCGATTTCTCCCACGCCAAAGGGGCCAGCCCCGAAAGCTGTGGCCAGCCCTCGGCACCCACTGCCGCCGCTTCCACGGCACCACAGAGCCTGGGGCTGCGGGCTCACCTGTGCCGCCTAGGCCCCGACGTATGAGGCACGCTCGGGGCCGTTTTTTGCCCGAAGCCGGCACGGGGCTTGCGAACGTCCGGCGATTTCTCCCACGCCAAAGGGGCCAGCCCCGAAAGCTGTGGCCAGCCCTCGGCGCCCACTGCCGCCGCTTCCACGGCACCACAGAGCCTGGGGCTGCGGGCTCACCTGTGCCGCCTAGGCCCCTACGTATGACGACCGCTCGGGGGCGTTTTTTGCCCGAAGCCGGCACGGGGCTTGCGAACGTCCGGCCATTTCTCCCACGCCAAGGGGGCCAGCCCCGAAAGCTGTGGCCAGCCCTCGGCGCCCACTGCCGCCGCTTCCACGGCACCACAGAGCCTGGGGCTGCGGTGTCACCGGTGCCGCCGAGGCCCCGACGTCCGAGGCCCGCTCGGGGCTGTTTTTTGCCCGAAGCCGGCACGGGGCTTGCGAACGTCCGGCCATTTCTCCCACGCCAAAGGGGCCAGCCCCGAAAGCTGTGGCCAGCCCTCGGCGCCCACTGCCGCCGCTTCCACGGCACCACAGAGCCTGGGGCTGCGGGCTCACCTGTGCCGCCGAGGCCCCGACGTATGAGGCCCGCTCGGGGCCGTTTTTTGCCCGAAGCCGGCACGGGGCTTGCGAACGTCCGGCGATTTCTCCCACGCCAAAGGGGCCAGCCCCGAAACCTGTGGCCAGCCCTCGGCGCCCACTGCCGCCGCTTCCACGGCACCACAGAGCCTGGGGCTGCGGTCTCACCTGTGCCGCCTAGGCCCCGACGTATGACGACCGCTCGGGGGCGTTTTTTACCCGAAGCCGGCACGGGGCTTACGAACGTCCGGCAATTTCTCCCACGCCAAGGGGGCCAGCCCCGAATGCTGTGGCCAGCCCTCGGCGCCCACTGCCGCCGCTTCCACGGCACCACAGAGCCTGGGGCTGCGGGCTCACCTGTGCCGCCTAGGCCCCGACGTATGAGGCCCGCTCGGGGCCGTTTTTTGCCCGAAGCCGGCACGGGGCTTGCGAACGTCCAGGGATTTCTCCCACGCCAAAGGGGCCAGCCCCGAAAGCTGTGGCCAGCCCTCGGCGCCCACTGCCGCCGCTTCCACGGCACCACAGAGCCTGGGGCTGCGGGCTCACCTGTGCCGCCTAGGCCCCGACGTATGAGGCCCGCTCGGGGCCGTTTTTTGCCCGAAGCCGGCACGGGGCTTGCGAACGTCCGGGGATTTCTCCCACGCCAAAGGGGCCAGCCCCGAAACCTGTGGCCAGCCCTCGGCGCCCACTGCCGCCGCTTCCACGGCACCACAGAGCCTGGGGCTGCGGGCTCACCTGTGCCGCCGAGGCCCCGACGTATGAGGCCCGCTCGGGGCCGTTTTTTGCCCGAAGCCGGCACGGGGCTTGCGAACGTCCGGCGATTTCTCCCACGCCAAAGGGGCCAGCCCCGAAAGCTGTGGCCAGCCCTCGGCACCCACTGCCGCCGCTTCCGCGGCACCACAGAGCCTGGGGCTGCTGGCTCACCGGTGCCGCCGAGGCCCCGACGTATGAGGCCCGCTCGGCGGCGTTTTTTGCCCAAAGCCGGCACGGGGCTTGCAAACGTCCGGCGATTTCTCCCACGCTAAAGGGGCCAGCCCCAAAAGCTGTGGCCAGCCCTCGGCACCCACTGCCGCCGCTTCCACGGCACCACAGAGCCTGGGGCTGCGGGCTCACCTGTGCCGCCGAGGCCCCGATGTATGAGGCCCGCTCGGGGCCGTTTTTTGCCCGAAGCCGGCACGGGGCTTGCGAACGTCCGGGGATTTCTCCCACGCCAAAGGGGCCAGCCCCGAAAGCTGTTGCCAGCCCTCGGCGCCCACTGCCGCCACTTCCACAGCACCACAGAGCCTGGGGCTGCGGTCTCACCTGTGCCGCCTAGGCCCCGACGTATGAGGCACGCTCGGGGCCTTTTTTGCCCGAAGCCGGCACGGGGCTTGCGAACGTCCGGCGATTTCTCCCACGCCAAAGGGGCCAGCCCCGAAAGCTGTGGCCAGCCCTCGGCGCCCACTGCCGCCGCTTCCACGGCACCACAGAGCCTGGGGCTGCGGGCTCACCTGTGCCGCCTAGGCCCCGACGTATGAGGGCCGCTCGGGGCCGTTTTTTGCCCGAAGCCGGCACGGGGCTTGCGAACGTCCGGCGATTTCTCCCACGCCAAAGGGGCCAGCCCCGAAAGCTGTGGCCAGCCCTCGGCGCCCACTGCCGCCGCTTCCACGGCACCACAGAGCCTGGGGCTGCGGGCTCACCTGTGCCGCCTAGGCCCCGACGTATGACGACCGCTCGGGGGCGTTTTTTGCCCGAAGCCGGCACGGGGCTTGCGAACATCCGGCGATTTCTCCCACGCCAAGGGGGCCCGCCCCGAAAGCTGTGGCCAGCCCTCGGCGCCCACTGCCGCCGCTTCCACGGCACCACAGAGCCTGGGGCTGCGGGCTCACCTGTGCCGCCTAGGCCCCGACGTATGAGGCCCGCTCGGGGCCGTTTTTTGCCCGAAGCCAGCACGGGGCTTGCGAACGTCCGGCGATTTCTCCCACGCCAAAGGGGCCAGCCCCGAAACCTGTGGCCAGCCCTCGGCGCCCACTGCCGCCGCTTCCACGGCACCACAGAGCCTGGGGCTGCAGGCTCACCTGTGCCGCCTAGGCCCCGACGTATGAGGCCCGCTCGGGGCCGTTTTTTGCCCGAAGCCGGCACGGGGCTTGCGAACGTCCGGCGATTTCTCCCACGCCAAAGGGGCCAGCCCCGAAACCTGTGGCCAGCCCTCGGCGCCCACTGCCGCCGCTTCCACGGCACCACAGAGCCTGGGGCTGCAGGCTCACCTGTGCCGCCTAGGCCCCAACGTATGAGGCCCGCTTGAGGCCGTTTTTTGCCCGAAGCCGGCACGGGGCTTGCGAACGTCCGTGGATTTCTCCCACGCCAAAGTGGCCAGCCCCGAAAGCTGTGGCCAGCCCTCGGCGCCCACTGCCGCCGCTTCCACGGCACCACAGAGCCTGGGGCTGCTGGCTCACCGGTGCCGCCGAGGCCCCGACGTATGAGGCCCGCTCGGGGCCGTTTTTTGCCCGAAGCCGGCACGGGGCTTGCGAACGTCCGGCAATTTCTCCCACGCCAAAGGGGCCAGCCCCGAAACCTGTGGCCAGCCCTCGGCGCCCACTGCCGCCGCTTCCACGGCACCACAGAGCCTGGGGCTGCGGGCTCACCTGTGCCGCCTAGGCCCCGACGTATGAGGCCCGCTCGGGGGCGTTTTTTGCCCGAAGCCGGCACGGGGCTTACGAACGTCCGGCGATTTCTCCCACGCCAAAGGGGCCAGCCCCGAAAGCTGTGGCCAGCCCTCGGCGCCCACTGCCGCCGCTTCCACGGCACCACAGAGCCTGGGGCTGCGGGCTCACCTGTGCCGCCAAGGCCCCGACGTATGAGGCCCACTCGGGGCCGTTTTTTGCCCGAAGCCGGCACGGGGCTTGCGAACGTCCGGCCATTTCTCCCACGCCAAGGGTGCCAGCCCCGAAAGCTGTGGCCAGCCCTCGGCGCCCACTGCCGCCGCTTCCACGGCACCACAGAGCCTGGGGCTGCGGGCTCACCTGTGCCGCCTAGGCCCCGACGTATGAGGCCCGCTCGGGGCCGTTTTTTGCCCGAAGCCGGCACGGGGCTTGCGAACGTCCGGCGATTTCTCCCACGCCAAAGGGGCCAGCCCCAAAAGCTGTGGCCAGCCCTCGGCGCCCACTGCCGCCGCTTCCACGGCACCACAGAGCCTGGGGCTGCGGGCTCACCTGTGCCGCCGAGGCCCCGACGTATGAGGCCCGCTCGGGGCCGCTTTTTGCCTGAAGCCGGCACGGGGCTTGCGAACGTCCGGGGATTTCTCCCACGCCAAAGGGGCCAGCCCCGAAAGCTGTGGCCAGCCCTCGGCGCCCACTGCCGCCGCTTCCACGGCACCACAGAGCCTGGGGCTGCTGGCTCACCGGTGCCGCCGAGGCCCCGACGTATGAGGCCCGCTCGGGGCCGTTTTTTGCCCGAAGCCGGCACGGGGCTTGCGAACGTACGGCGATTTCTACCACGCCAAAGGGGCCAGCCCCGAAAGCTGTGGCCAGCCCTCGGCGCCCACTGCCGCCGCTTCCACGGCACCACAGAGCCTGGGGCTGCGGTCTCACCTGTGCCGCCTAGGCCCCGACGTATGACGACCGCTCGGGGGCGTTTTTTACCCGAAGCTGGCACGGGGCTTACGAACGTCCGGCAATTTCTCCCACGCCAAAGGGGCCAGCCCCGAATGCTGTGGGCAGCCCTCGGCGCCCACTGCCGCCGCTTCCACGGCACCACAGAGCCTGGGGCTGCGGGCTCACCTGTGCCGCCTAGGCCCCGACGTATGAGGCCCGCTCGGGGCCGTTTTTTGCCCGAAGCCGGCACGGGGCTTGCGAACGTCCGGCGATTTCTCCCACGCCAAAGGGGCCAGCGCCGAAACCTGTGGCCAGCCCTCGGCGCCCACTGCCGCCGCTTCCACGGCACCACAGAGCCTGGGGCTGCGGTGTCACCGGTGCCGCCTAGGCCCCGACATATGAGGCCCGCTCAGGGGCGTTTTTTACCCGAAGCCGGCACGGGGCTTGCGAACGTCCAGGGATTTCTCCCACGCCAAAGTGGCCAGCCCCGAAAGCTGTGGCCAGCCCTCGGCGCCCATTGCCGCCGCTTCCACGGCACCACAGAGCCTGGGGCTGCGGGCTCACCTGTGCCGCCTAGGCCCCGACGTATGAGGCCCGCTCGGCGGCGTTTTTTGCCCAAAGCCGGCACGGGGCTTGCAAACGTCCGGGGATTTCTCCCACGCTAAAGGGGCCAGCCCCAAAAGCTGTGGCCAGCCCTCGGCACCCACTGCCGCCGCTTCCACGGCACCACAGAGCCTGGGGCTGCGGTCTCACCTGTGCCGCCTAGGCCCCGACGTATGAGGCACGCTCGGGGGCGTTTTTTGCCCGAAGCCGGCACGGGGCTTGCGAACGTCCGGGGATTTCTACCACGCCAAAGGGGCCAGCCCCGAAACCTGTGGCCAGCCCTCGGCGCCCACTGCCGCCGCTTCCACGGCACCACAGAGCCTGGGGCTGCGGGCTCACCTGTGCCGCCTAGGCCCCGACGTATGAGGCCCGCTCGGGGCCGTTTTTTGCCCGAAGCCGGCACGGGGCTTGTGAACGTATGGCGATTTCTCCCACGCCAAAGGGGCCAGCCCCGAAAGCTGTGGCCAGCCCTCGGCACCCACTGCCGCCGCTTCCACGGCACCACAGAGCCTGGGGCTGCGGGCTCACCTGTGCCGCCTAGGCCCCGACGTATGAGGCACGCTCGGGGGCGTTTTTTGCCCGAAGCCGGCACGGGGCTTGCGAACGTCCGGCGATTTCTCCCACGCCAAAGGGGCCAGCCCCGAAAGCTGTGGCCAGCCCTCGGCGCCCACTGCCGCCGCTTCCACGGCACCACAGAGCCTGGGGCTGCGGGCTCACCTGTGCCGCCTAGGCCCCTACGTATGACGACCGCTCGGGGGCGGTTTTTGCCCGAAGCCGGCACGGGGCTTGCGAACGTCCGGCCATTTCTCCCACGCCAAGGGGGCCAGCCCCGAAAGCTGTGGCCAGCCCTCGGCGCCCACTGCCGCCGCTTCCACGGCACCACAGAGCCTGGGGCTGCGGTGTCACCGGTGCCGCCGAGGCCCCGACGTATGAGGCCCGCTCGGGGCCGTTTTTTGCCCGAAGCCGGCACGGGGCTTGCGAACGTCCGGCGATTTCTCCCACGCCAAAGGGGCCAGCCCCGAAACCTGTGGCCAGCCCTCGGCGCCCACTGCCGCCGCTTCCACGGCACCACAGAGCCTGGGGCTGCGGGCTCACCTGTGCCGCCGAGGCCCCGACGTATGAGGCCCGCTCGGGGCGGTTTTTTGCCCGAAGCCGGCACGGGGCTTGCGAACGTCCGGCGATTTCTCCCACGCCAAAGGGGCCAGCCCCGAAACCTGTGGCCAGCCCTCGGCGCCCACTGCCGCCGCTTCCACGGCACCACAGAGCCTGGGGCTGCGGTCTCACCTGTGCCGCCTAGGCCCCGACGTATGACGACCGCTCGGGGGCGTTTTTTACCCGAAGCCGGCACGGGGCTTACGAACGTCCGGCAATTTCTCCCACGCCAAAGGGGCCAGCCCCGAATGCTGTGGCCAGCCCTCGGCGCCCACTGCCGCCGCTTCCACGGCACCACAGAGCCTGGGGCTGCGGGCTCACCTGTGCCACCTAGGCCCCGACGTATGAGGCCCGCTCGGGGGCGTTTTTTGCCCGAAGCCGGCACGGGGCTTGCGAACGTCCAGGGATTTCTCCCACGCCAAAGGGGCCAGCCCCGAAAGCTGTGGCCAGCCCTCGGCGCCCACTGCCGCCGCTTCCACGGCACCACAGAGCCTGGGGCTGCGGGCTCACCTGTGCCGCCTAGGCCCCGACGTATGAGGCCCGCTCGGGGCCGTTTTTTGCCCGAAGCCGGCACGGGGCTTGCGAACGTCCGGGGATTTCTCCCACGCCAAAGGGGCCAGCCCCGAAACCTGTGGCCAGCCCTCGGCGCCCACTGCCGCCGCTTCCACGGCACCACAGAGCCTGGGGCTGCGGTCTCACCTGTGCCGCCGAGGCCCCGACGTATGAGGCCCGCTCGGGGCCGTTTTTTGCCCGAAGCCGGCACGGGGCTTGCGAACGTCCGGCGATTTCTCCCACGCCAAAGGGGCCAGCCCCGAAAGCTGTGGCCAGCCCTCGGCACCCACTGCCGCCGCTTCCGCGGCACCACAGAGCCTGGGGCTGCTGGCTCACCGGTGCCGCCGAGGCCCCGACGTATGAGGCCCGCTCGGCGGCGTTTTTTGCCCAAAGCCGGCACGGGGCTTGCAAACGTCCGGCGATTTCTCCCACGCTAAAGGGGCCAGCCCCAAAAGCTGTGGCCAGCCCTCGGCACCCACTGCCGCCGCTTCCACGGCACCACAGAGCCTGGGGCTGCGGGCTCACCTGTGCCGCCGAGGCCCCGATGTATGAGGCCCGCTCGGGGCCGTTTTTTGCCCGAAGCCGGCACAGGGCTTGCGAACGTCCGTGGATTTCTCCCACGCCAAAGGGGCCAGCCCCGAAAGCTGTGGCCAGCCCTCGGCGCCCACTGCCGCCACTTCCACGGCACCACAGAGCCTGGGGCTGCGGGCTCACCTGTGCCGCCGAGGCCCCGACGTATGAGGCCCGCTCGGGGCCGTTTTTTGCCCGAAGCCGGCACGGGGCTTGCGAACGTCCGGGGATTTCTCCCACGCCAAAGGGGCCAGCCCCGAAACCTGTGGCCAGCCCTCGGCGCCCACTGCCGCCACTTCCACGGCACCACAGAGCCTGGGGCTGCGGTCTCACCTGTGCCGCCTAGGCCCCGACGTATGAGGCACGCTCGGGGGCGTTTTTTGCCCGAAGCCGGCACGGGGCTTGCGAACGTCCGGCGATTTCTCCCACGCCAAAGGGGCCAGCCCCGAAAGCTGTGGCCAGCCCTCGGCGCCCACTGCCGCCGCTTCCACGGCACCACAGAGCCTGGGGCTGCGGGCTCACCTGTGCCGCCTAGGCCCCGACGTATGAGGCCCGCTCGGGGCCGTTTTTTGCCCGAAGCCGGCACGGGGCTTGCGAACGTCCGGCGATTTCTCCCACGCCAAAGGGGCCAGCCCCGAAACCTGTGGCCAGCCCTCGGCGCCCACTGCCGCCGCTTCCACGGCACCACAGAGCCTGGGGCTGCGGGCTCACCTGTGCCGCCTAGGCCCCGACGTATGACGACCGCTCGGGGCCGTTTTTTGCCCGAAGCCGGCACGGGGCTTGCGAACGTCCGGGGATTTCTCCCACGCCAAAGGGGCCAGCCCCGAAAGCTGTGGCCAGCCCTCGGCGCCCACTGCCGCCGCTTCCACGGCACCACAGAGCCTGGGGCTGCGGGCTCACCTGTGCCGCCTAGGCCCCGACGTATGAGGCCCGCTCGGGGCCGTTTTTTGCCCGAAGCCGGCACGGGACTTGCGAACGTCCGGCGATTTCTCCCACGCCAAACGGGCCAGCCCCGAAAGCTGTGGCCAGCCCTCGGCGCCCACTGCCGCCGCTTCCACGGCACCACAGAGCCTGGGGCTGCAGGCTCACCTGTGCCGCCTAGGCCCCAACGTATGAGGCCCGCTTGAGGCCGTTTTTTGCCCGAAGCCGGCACGGGGCTTGCGAACGTCCGTGGATTTCTCCCACGCCAAAGTGGCCAGCCCCGAAAGCTGTGGCCAGCCCTCGGCGCCCACTGCCGCCGCTTCCACGGCACCACAGAGCCTGGGGCTGCTGGCTCACCGGTGCCGCCGAGGCCCCGACGTATGAGGCCCGCTCGGGGCCGTTTTTTGCCCGAAGCCGGCACGGGGCTTGCGAACGTCCGGCAATTTCTCCCACGCCAAAGGGGCCAGCCCCGAAACCTGTGGCCAGCCCTCGGCGCCCACTGCCGCCGCTTCCACGGCACCACAGAGCCTGGGGCTGCGGGCTCACCTGTGCCGCCTAGGCCCCTACGTATGACGACCGCTCGGGGGCGTTTTTTGCCCGAAGCCGGCACGGGGCTTGCGAACGTCCGGCCATTTCTCCCACGCCAAGGGGGCCAGCCCCGAAAGCTGTGGCCAGCCCTCGGCGCCCACTGCCGCCGCTTCCACGGCACCACAGAGCCTGGGGCTGCGGGCTCACCTGTGCCGCCAAGGCCCCGACGTATGAGGCCCGCTCGGGGCCGTTTTTTGCCCGAAGCCGGCACGGGGCTTGCGAACGTCCGGCAATTTCTCCCACGCCAAAGGGGCCAGCCCCGAAACCTGTGGCCAGCCCTCGGCGCCCACTGCCGCCGCTTCCACGGCACCACAGAGCCTGGGGCTGCGGGCTCACCTGTGCCGCCGAGGCCCCGACGTATGAGGCCCGCTCGGGGCCGCTTTTTGCCCGAAGCCGGCACGGGGCTTGCGAACGTCCAGGGATTTCTCCCACGCCAAAGGGGCCAGCCCCGAAAGCTGTGGCCAGCCCTCGGCGCCCACTGCCGCCGCTTCCACGGCACCACAGAGCCTGGGGCTGCGGGCTCACCTGTGCCGCCGAGGCCCCGACGTATGAGGCCCGCTCGGGGCCGTTTTTTGCCCGAAGCCGGCACGGGGCTTGCGAACGTCCGGCGATTTCTCCCACGCCAAAGGGGCCAGCCCCGAAACCTGTGGCCAGCCCTCGGCGCCCACTGCCGCCGCTTCCACGGCACCACAGAGCCTGGGGCTGCGGGCTCACCTGTGCCGCCTAGGCCCCGACGTATGACGACCGCTCGGGGGCGTTTTTTACCCGAAGCTGGCACGGGGCTTACGAACGTCCGGCAATTTCTCCCACGCCAAAGGGGCCAGCCCCGAATGCTGTGGGCAGCCCTCGGCGCCCACTGCCGCCGCTTCCACGGCACCACAGAGCCTGGGGCTGCGGGCTCACCTGTGCCGCCTAGGCCCCGACGTATGAGGCCCGCTCGGGGCCGTTTTTTGCCCGAAGCCGGCACGGGGCTTGCGAACGTCCGGCGATTTCTCCCACGCCAAAGGGGCCAGCGCCGAAACCTGTGGCCAGCCCTCGGCGCCCACTGCCGCCGCTTCCACGGCACCACAGAGCCTGGGGCTGCGGTGTCACCGGTGCCGCCGAGGCCCCGACATATGAGGCCCGCTCAGGGGCGTTTTTTACCCGAAGCCGGCACGGGGCTTGCGAACGTCCAGGGATTTCTCCCACGCCAAAGTGGCCAGCCCCGAAAGCTGTGGCCAGCCCTCGGCGCCCATTGCCGCCGCTTCCACGGCACCACAGAGCCTGGGGCTGCGGGCTCACCTGTGCCGCCTAGGCCCCGACGTATGAGGCCCGCTCGGCGGCGTTTTTTGCCCAAAGCCGGCACGGGGCTTGCAAACGTCCGGCGATTTCTCCCACGCCAAAGGGGCCAGCCCCGAAAGCTGTGGCCAGCCCTCGGCGCCCACTGCCGCCGCTTCCACGGCACCACAGAGCCTGGGGCTGCGGGCTCACCTGTGCCGCCTAGGCCCCGACGTATGAGGCCCGCTCGGGGCCGTTTTTTGCCCGAAGCCGGCACGGGGCTTGCGAACGTCCGGCGATTTCTCCCACGCCAAAGGGGCCAGCCCCGAAAGCTGTGGCCAGCCCTCGGCGCCCACTGCCGCCGCTTCCACGGCACCACAGAGCCTGGGGCTGCGGGCTCACCTGTGCCGCCTAGGCCCCGACGTATGAGGCCCGCTCGGGGCCGTTTTTTGCCCGAAGCCGGCACGGGGCTTGCGAACGTCCGGCGATTTCTCCCACGCCAAAGGGGCCAGCCCTGAAAGCTGTGGCCAGCCCTCGGCGCCCACTGCCGCCGCTTCCACGGCACCACAGAGCCTGGGGCTGCGGGCTCACCTGTGCCGCCGAGGCCCCGACGTATGAGGCCCGCTCGGGGCCGTTTTTTGCCCGAAGCCGGCACGGGGCTTGCGAACGTCCAGGGATTTCTCCCACGCCAAAGGGGCCAGCCCCGAAAGCTGTGGCCAGCCCTCGGCGCCCACTGCCGCCGCTTCCGCGGCACCACAGAGCCTGGGGCTGCGGGCTCACCTGTGCCGCCTAGGCCCCGACGTATGAGGCCCGCTCGGGGCCGTTTTTTGCCCGAAGCCGGCACGGGGCTTGCGAACGTACGGCCATTTCTCCCACGCCAAAGGGGCCAGCCCCGAAAGCTGTGGCCAGCCCTCGGCGCCCACTGCCGCCACTTCCACGGCACCACAGAGCCTGGGGCTGCGGGCTCACCTGTGCCGCCTAGGCCCCGACGTATGAGGCACGCTCGGGGGCGTTTTTTGCCCAAAGCCGGCACGGGGCTTGCGAACGTCCGGCGATTTCTCCCCCGCCAAAGGGGGCCAGCCCCGAAAGCTGTGGCCAGCCCTCGGCGCCCACTGCCGCCGCTTCCACGGCACCACAGAGCTTGGGGCTGCGGGCTCACCTGTGCCGCCTAGGCCCCGACGTATGAGGCCTGCTCGGGGCCGTTTTTTGCCCGAAGCCGGCACGGGGCTTGCGAACGTCCGGCGATTTCTCCCACGCCAAGGGGGCCAGCCCCGAAAGCTGTGGCCAGCCCTCGGCGCCCACTGCCGCCGCTTCCACGGCACCACAGAGCCTGGGGCTGCGGGCTCACCTGTGCCGCCTAGGCCCCGACGTCCGAGGCCCGCTCGGGGCCGTTTTTTGCCCGAAGCCGGCACGGGGCTTGCGAACGTCCGGCAATTTCTCCCACGCCAAAGGGGCCAGCCCCGAAAGCTGTGGCCAGCCCTCGGCGCCCACTGCCGCCGCTTCCACGGCACCACAGAGCCTGGGGCTGCGGGCTCACCTGTGCCGCCTAGGCCCCGACGTATGAGGCCCGCTCGGGGCCGTTTTTTGCCCAAAGCCGGCACGGGGCTTGCAAACGTCCAGGGATTTCTCCCACGCCAAAGGGGCCAGCCCCGAAAGCTGTGGCCAGCCCTCGGCGCCCACTGCCGCCGCTTCCACGGCACCACAGAGCCTGGGGCTGCGGGCTCACCTGTGCCGCCGAGGCCCCAACGTATGAGGCCCGCTTGGGGCCGTTTTTTGCCCGAAGCCGGCACGGGGCTTGCGAACGTCCGGGGATTTCTCCCACGCCAAAGGGGCCAGCCCTAAAAGCTGTGGCTAGCCCTCGGCACCCACTGCCGCCACTTCCGCGGCACCACAGAGCCTGGGGCTGCGGGCTCACCTGTGCCGCCTACGCCCCGACGTATGAGGCCCGCTCGGGGGCGTTTTTTGCCCAAAGCCGGCACGGGGCTTGTGAACGTACGGCGATTTCTCCCACGCCAAGGGGGCCAGCCCCGAAAGCTGTGGCCAGCCCTCGGCGCCCACTGCCGCCGCTTCCACGGCACCACAGAGCCTGGGGCTGCGGGCTCACCTGTGCCGCCTAGGCCCCGACGTATGACGACCGCTCGGGGGCGTTTTTTACCCGAAGCCGGCACGGGGCTTACGAACGTCCGGCAATTTCTCCCACGCCAAGGGGGCCAGCCCCGAATGCTGTGGCCAGCCCTCGGCGCCCACTGCCGCCGCTTCCACGGCACCACAGAGCCTGGGGCTGCGGGCTCACCTGTGCCGCCTAGGCCCCGACGTATGAGGCCCGCTCGGGGGCGTTTTTTGCCCGAAGCCGGCACGGGGCTTGCGAACGTCCAGGGATTTCTCCCACGCCAAAGGGGCCAGCCCCGAAAGCTGTGGCCAGCCCTCGGCGCCCACTGCCGCCACTTCCACGGCACCACAGAGCCTGGGGCTGCGGGCTCACCTGTGCCGCCTAGGCCCCGACGTATGAGGCCCGCTCGGGGCCGTTTTTTGCCCGAAGCCGGCACGGGGCTTGCTAACGTCCGGGGATTTCTCCCACGCCAAAGGGGCCAGCCCCGAAACCTGTGGCCAGCCCTCGGCGCCCACTGCCGCCGCTTCCACGGCACCACAGAGCCTGGGGCTGCGGGCTCACCTGTGCCGCCGAGGCCCCGACGTATGAGGCCCGCTCGGGGCCGTTTTTTGCCCGAAGCCGGCACGGGGCTTGCGAACGTCCGGCGATTTCTCCCACGCCAAAGGGGCCAGCCCCGAAAGCTGTGGCCAGCCCTCGGCACCCACTGCCGCCGCTTCCGCGGCACCACAGAGCCTGGGGCTGCTGGCTCACCGGTGCCGCCGAGGCCCCGACGTATGAGGCCCGCTCGGCGGCGTTTTTTGCCCAAAGCCGGCACGGGGCTTGCAAACGTCCGGCGATTTCTCCCACGCTAAAGGGGCCAGCCCCAAAAGCTGTGGCCAGCCCTCGGCACCCACTGCCGCCGCTTCCACGGCACCACAGAGCCTGGGGCTGCGGGCTCACCTGTGCCGCCGAGGCCCCGATGTATGAGGCCCGCTCGGGGCCGTTTTTTGCCCGAAGCCGGCACAGGGCTTGCGAACGTCCGTGGATTTCTCCCACGCCAAAGGGGCCAGCCCCGAAAGCTGTGGCCAGCCCTCGGCGCCCACTGCCGCCACTTCCACGGCACCACAGAGCCTGGGGCTGCAGGCTCACCTGTGCCGCCTAGGCCCCGACGTATGAGGCCCGCTCGGGGCCGTTTTTTGCCCGAAGCCGGCACGGGGCTTGCGAACGTCCGGGGATTTCTCCCACGCCAAAGGGGCCAGCCCCGAAACCTGTGGCCAGCCCTCGGCGCCCACTGCCGCCACTTCCACGGCACCACAGAGCCTGGGGCTGCGGTCTCACCTGTGCCGCCTAGGCCCCGACGTATGAGGCACGCTCGGGGGCGTTTTTTGCCCGAAGCCGGCACGGGGCTTGCGAACGTCCGGCGATTTCTCCCACGCCAAAGGGGCCAGCCCCGAAACCTGTGGCCAGCCCTCGGCACCCACTGCCGCCGCTTCCACGGCACCACAGAGCCTGGGGCTGCGGGCTCACCTGTGCCGCCTAGGCCCCGACGTATGAGGCCCGCTCGGGGCCGTTTTTTGCCCGAAGCCGGCACGGGGCTTGCGAACGTCCGGCGATTTCTCCCACGCCAAAGGGGCCAGCCCCGAAAGCTGTGGCCAGCCCTCGGCGCCCACTGCCGCCGCTTCCACGGCACCACAGAGCCTGGGGCTGCAGGCTCACCTGTGCCGCCTAGGCCCCGACGTATGAGGCCCGCTCGGGGCCGTTTTTTGCCCGAAGCCGGCACGGGACTTGCGAACGTCCGGCGATTTCTCCCACGCCAAACGGGCCAGCCCCGAAAGCTGTGGCCAGCCCTCGGCGCCCACTGCCGCCGCTTCCACGGCACCACAGAGCCTGGGGCTGCGGTCTCACCTGTGCCGCCTAGGCCCCGACGTATGAGGCCCGCTCGGGGCCGTTTTTTTACCCGAAGCCGGCACAGGGCTTACGAACGTCCGGCGATTTCTCCCACGCCAAAGGGGCCAGCCCCGAATGCTGTGGGCAGCCCTCGGCGCCCACTGCCGCCGCTTCCACGGCACCACAGAGCCTGGGGCTGCGGGCTCACCTGTGCCGCCTAGGCCCCGACGTATGAGGCCCGCTCGGGGCCGTTTTTTGCCCGAAGCCGGCACGGGGCTTGCGAACGTCCGGCGATTTCTCCCACGCCAAAGGGGCCAGCGCCGAAACCTGTGGCCAGCCCTCGGCGCCCACTGCCGCCGCTTCCACGGCACCACAGAGCCTGGGGCTGCAGTGTCACCGGTGCCGCCGAGGCCCCGACGTCCGAGGCCCGCTCGGGGCCGTTTTTTACCGAAGCCGGCACGGGGCTTGCGAACGTCCAGGGATTTCTCCCACGCCAAAGTGGCCAGCCCCGAAAGCTGTGGCCAGCCCTCGGCGCCCATTGCCGCCGCTTCCACGGCACCACAGAGCCTGGGGCTGCGGGCTCACCTGTGCCGCCTAGGCCCCCCGACGTATGAGGCCCGCTCGGGCCGTTTTTTTGCCCGAAGCCGGCACGGGGCTTGCGAACGTCCGGCCATTTCTCCCACGCCAAAGGGGCCAGCCCCGAAAGCTGTGGCCATCCCTCGGCGCCCACTGCCGCCGCTTCCACGGCACCACAAGAGCCTGGGGCTGCGGGCTCACCTGTGCCGCCGAGGCCCCGACGTATGAGGCCCGCTCGGGGCCGTTTTTTGCCCGAAGCCGGCACGGGGCTTGCGAACGTCCAGGGATTTCTCCCACGCCAAAGGGGCCAGCCCCGAAAGCTGTGGCCAGCCCTCGGCGCCCACTGCCGCCGCTTCCCAACGGCACCACAGAGCCTGGGGCTGCGGGCTCACCTGTGCCGCCTAGGCCCCGACGTATGAGGGCCCGCTCGGGGCCGTTTTTTGCCCGAAGCCGGCACGGGGCTTGCGAACGTACGGCCATTTCTCCCACGCCAAAGGGGCCAGCCCCGAAAGCTGTGGCCAGCCCTCGGCGCCCACTGCCGCCACTTCCACGGCACCACAGAGCCTGGGGCTGCGGGCTCACCTGTGCCGCCTAGGCCCCGACGTATGAGGCACGCTCGGGGGCCGTTTTTTGCCCGAAGCCGGCACGGGGCTTGCGAACGTCCGGCGATTTCTCCCCCGCCAAAGGGGCCAGCCCCGAAAGCTGTGGCCAGCCCTCGGCGCCCACTGCCGCCGCTTCCACGGCACCACAGAGCTTGGGGCTGCGGGCTCACCTGTGCCGCCTAGGCCCCGACGTATGAGGCCTGCTCGGGGCCGTTTTTTGCCCGAAGCCGGCACGGGGCTTGCGAACGTCCGGCGATTTCTCCCACGCCAAGGGGGCCAGCCCCGAAAGCTGTGGCCAGCCCTCGGCGCCCACTGCCGCCGCTTCCACGGCACCACAGAGCCTGGGGCTGCGGGCTCACCTGTGCCGCCTAGGCCCCGACGTCCGAGGCCCGCTCGGGGCCGTTTTTTGCCCGAAGCCGGCACGGGGCTTGCGAACGTCCGGCAATTTCTCCCACGCCAAAGGGGCCAGCCCCCGAAACCTGTGGCCAGCCCTCGGCGCCCACTGCCCGCCGCTTCCACGGCACCACAGAGCCTGGGGCTGCGGGCTCACCTGTGCCGCCTAGGCCCCG